>NW_028318013.1:157954-315909 GCF_062004578.1 Staurois parvus
CCAGAGCCTCTCCCATCCTCTGGAACTCCCTACCACAGTATGTCCAGCCAACCCCCACCCTGTCTGCCTTTAGGCAATCTTTGAAAACTCACCTATTCAGGGAAGCCTACCCCACCTCCACCTAAGAACTGTACTTGAATCACCTCCACCAGATCATTCCCCGCAGCTATCACCTTTTGTACCACCTCCCCCTTTCTTTAGCTTGTAAGCTCCACAAGCAGGGCCCTCATATTCCTTCTGTACTGAAATGTATTGTAATTGTACTGTCGCCCTTATATTGTAAAGCGCTGCACAAAGTGTTGGCACTATATAAATTTCTGTATTAGTGAGCCCTTGTAGACTGCTAACACGGGGGTTTTCTCCTGGACATGTAGTCTAAGCTCCAGCCCGCTTCTTCTCCAGGGCCCCTGGTCGTGGGGATGGACTTGCAGCAAGCTGGAACTAGGTAATGGCCCCTGGGTACACCCAGGATGAAAAGGCTATTTGTGTGTGCAAAGTACGAACAGTAGGAGAAGGAATCCAGGAAACAATTGGAGGTCAGGGCAGGTGGCAGGCGAGCACAAATGGTGGACAAAGCCGGGATCAGTAAATGGGAAGTCAGACACTGAATATACTGTATGTAATAGTAGGTAAGCAGGAGCTCAGAGAACTAGGAAGTTGATCAGGCAATGCAGGCTGCAATGAGCATGTCTTATATAGGGAAGCAAACTGGTAGGCAGGCCAGGAAGTGATAGAAGGAGGGAACAAAAATATAAACTCACAGAATATCAGGTGACACCCATAGGTGAGCACAGAAGCCAATCAACAGGAGAAGCACTGCAGCAAGGAGGTAAGAATTACACAGGCAGGAAAACTGCAGGCCAAATTGGGACAGAGAGATTGCCTTCAGTGCAAAATAATGGGCTCTGGGCACTGCAGTTTTAGCCTAAGAATTGCATAAAGGGATTCCAGGAGCTGCAATAGGAGCAGTTGCAAAGCCAGCAGTTTGGCTAAGTTGGTATTAGGACACTGGGCATGTGGGTTACTTAGGAAAATCTTTTTGTTCTGATCCTGCAAAAAAGACCCATATTACAGAGCATTGTGGATTGGTCCTGGGCATAGCAGATGCCAACTCTTCACACTAGACCAAACACGATTTCTTCTGCGCTCTAGGACCCAGGCGGGTGGCAAATAGATGGAACCAGAACTGGAAAAAAGCGACCACCAGTGCATCAAAGGTTGTGCAGCTCCAAACAAGGCTGGGGAAGCCCGACCAACACTACAAAGCGAAACAAAAACGAGAAGCGCACAAACCTTGCGCATTACCTCAGTAAACAAAAATTTATTAATAAGAAAGGTACTCACAAACAGCAAATAAAATCAGGCATGTAAATCCTCACAGGGACTTCAAAGATAAGGAGCCAGCGCGAGTCCCATCGTGGGGGTAGACACTCAGTTCAGCTGACGCGTTTCGAAGGCCAAACCTTCGGAGCTCTGATGAAGAAGGTTTGACCTTCGAAACGCGTCAACTGAACTGAGTGTCTACCCCCACGATGGGACTCGCGCTGGCTCCTTATCTTTGAAGTCCCTGTGAGGACTTACATGCCTGATTTTATTCGCTGTTTATGAGTACCTTTCTTATTAATAAATTTTTGTTTACTGAGGTAATGCACAAGGTTTGTGCGCTTCTCGTTTTTGTTTCGCTTTGTGGTGCCAACTCTTCACAGCCAGTTTGCAAAGCTATTGGAGGAATAGCAGAATAAAACTGACAGCTAAGTGCCTACAAAGAGAAAAATTATGCTGACAAAGCAGAAGCCTGCTGCCAACTGGAATTACAATTTTCAGCCATTGAACAATATTTGTGTCTATTGTATCCCAAAAAATACACTCTAATGTATAAGTCAAGATTAAACCTGCCTTGTTTCTGCACCTTACACTGTGACCTTAACAAGCTGCTGGCATACTGTCCAGCCACTGTACAAAACTAATTTGTTGATATTGTCTCTTAACTAGTATGCTCCATTATTTATTTCAAAATAAAACCTGCCTCCTCTCTACTCTCTATAATGCAGCCTAACCAAGCGAATTACTGTATAAATTGTTCACCCACTGAACAATATTTGTGACTATTGCCTCTCAGATATTACACTCTAATTTTTATTGCAAAATAAAACCTGCATTGTCTCTTTCTTGTTGCTGCCTACTCAAGTGCTTGTGTACTGTCCTGATGCTAGCCAGTTTCTACCAAACACATTCCTGCGATCTATACTTTGAATTTTTTGGGAATAATCAGGCATACAGGGATATGAGGTGGTTCCAGGAATGTGGTGTTGTGGTTTTTAAGTGTTTTGGGTTTTGACATTTTATGAAATTATTAAGATGTGGTAGTGCAAATGTGGTAGTGCAAATAAAGAAGCTCACAAACTATACAATTCAACTTTTTTCCCCACTGGCCAATTTCTGTAAAGTTGAGGGCTTTTCCTTTTTTTTTACTTTGAAATAAATCAGATTGTAGTGTTGTTGCTGAGTTTAAGCCTATCAAAATGTACAATTTATAATGTAAATGTAAAATACTTACACTTCACATTTTGGGCTGCTAGAATACAGTGCTTTTGATGCTGTCCATGGAAATAGTACTGGTCCATAGCACCAATTACAGCTTAATGGCATTTCCCAAGAGAGAACCGGTGTTTTCCTATGCCATTCCTGATGTCACAACAAAGGACTCCCTACTTTCTCTATGGAATTTCAATTTTTTTTTGCTTTGCAAAATTCCCACATGGCTGTGCCCAACTTCTCAAGCTCTTTGGAAAATGGCCTTTATTTTAGTACCAGGATTTTGCAGACTTCAAGCAGGATTCGATGAACCCCTACAAATCAAACCCCGGCAGATTCACTCATCCCTACTTGGATAGTCTGAAGATAATATTATAGTGTGGCTGCAAGTTATTATGTTTTCAGGTACCATGAGACCTGAATATTTAGCATTTCTTTAAAGAATAGGTCAACTCAAAAACATTTTTTCCTAGTTTTGGATTATTAGACCTCCTATCAGTTTTTACAGCTGCTTGGGGCTCTATTAGAGAGATTTACCCTCACTTTCTGTCCTGAGGACAATGTTTTGCCAGACAGAAAGTAAGGCAAAACCACAACAGGGATCAACTGACAGTTCTTGTGATATTACACTCTTGATGAACTTGTCATATTTCTTTGAAGAACTGCTCAGTGGGTTGTTCCTTGTTGAACGTCTTGCAAGAGATTGAGTGGCATATAGTATATAGTTGATATAGTTACATCTGATTCATCTACCATTAATACTGTTCACGCAACTACATCTCTGCAATTCACATACTGTAGAAATTTGGACATTTGTGCTTCTTATGCTACTAATGTGAGACTGAGCTGCGAGGAATACCACTGGTGACCTTATATCTGACTGATTACCACTATCACTGAGCATATGTGCCAAGGGACTGATGCCTTATTGTTCATACATCTTGCTCTCTGAATATATGGATATTTGCAAGTGTCTGTAATGCAAAACTACAGTATATGCACTTTAATATGCCAAGCATACGTACAGCTCATGAAAACCCCAAATCCACAATCTCAGAAAATTAGAATATTACATGCAATCAATAAAACAAGGATTGTACATAGAACAATATCGGACCTCTGAAAAGTATAGGCATGCATATGTACTCAGTACTTGGTTTGGGCCCCTTTTGCAGCAATTACTGCCTCAATGCGGCATAGCATGGAAGCTATCAGCCTGTGGCACTGCTGGGGTGTTATGGAAGACCAGGATGCTTCAATAGCTGCCTTCAGCTCTTCTGCATTGTTCAGTCTCATGTCTCTCATCTTTCTCTTGGCAATGCCCCAGAGATTCTCTATGGGGTTCAGGTTAGGCGAGTATGCTGGCCAATCAAGCACAGTAATCCCACGATCATTGAACCAGGTTTTGGAGCTTTTGGCAGTGTGGGCAGGTGCCAAGTCCTGCTGGAAAATAAAGTCAGCATCCCCATAAAGCTCGTCTGCAGAAGGAAGCATGAAGTGTTCCAAAATCTCCTGGTAGACGGTTGCGTTGACCCTGGACTTAATGAAGCACAGTGGACCAACACCAGCAGATGACATGGCTCCCCAAATCAACACAGACTTTGGAAACTTCACACTGGACTTCAAGCATCTTGCAGTGTGTGCCTCTCCATTCTTCCTCCATACTCTGGGTCCTTGGTTTCCAAATGATATGCAAAAAATTCTCTCATCAGAAAAGAGGACTTTGGACCACTGAGCAACAGACCAGGTCTGTTTTTCTTTAGCCCAGGTAAGACGCTTCTGATGTTGTTTGTTGTTCAGGAGCGGCTTGACAAGAGGAATACGACATTTGAAGCCCATGTCCAGGATCCGTCTGTGTGAGGTGGTTCTTGATGCACTGACTCCAGCCTCAGTTCACTGCTTGTGAATGTCCCCAACACTTTTGAATGGCCTTTTCCTAACAATCCTCTCCAGTCTGCGGTCATCCCTGCTGCTTGTGCACCATTTTCTTCCACACTTTTCCCTTCCACATAACTTTCTATTAATGTGCTTTGATACAGTACTTTGGGAACATCCAACTTCTTTTGCAATTACCTTTTGAGGCTTTCCCTCCTTATGGAGGGTGTCAATGATGGTTTTCTTCACAACTGTCAGGTCAGCAGTCTTTCCCATGATTGTGATTCCTACTGAACCAGACTGAGAGACCATTTAAAGGCTCAGGAACCCTTTGCAGGTGTTATGGCTTAATTAGCTGATACTTTGAGCCTAGAATATTGCACCTTTTCACAATATTCTAATTTTCTGAGATTCTAATTTTCTTGAGGGCATGTGGCCTGGTATGGTTCAGGGGGGGGGGGCGCTCGCTTGCCCCCCCTTTTCCTGACCTGCCGGGCTGCATGCTCGGATAAGGGTCTGGTATGTATTTTGGGGGGGAACCCCACGCTATTTTTTTTTTGTTTGGCGTGGGGCTTCCCCTCAAAATCCATACCAGTCCCAAAGGGCTTGGTATGGATAGGAGGGGGGACCCCATGCCGTTTTTTAAAATTATTTTTTAATTCTTTCTTTTACATTCAGCTGTCAGTGGGAACCCCGCTGACAGCTGAAACATGATGCATGCTTTTCTACTAAAATTCAGCATGACTTGATAAAATCATGCAGTATTTTAGTAGCCTTTTTTAGTGGATTCAAATGGGTTTTTTTTTTTTAAAATGCTATGTGGTATCCTACCGCATACTCGGATGCAGTAGGATACTGCTTAGTGAATTGTGCCCTGGATATGGACCAGTCAAAAAAAGCTTATAAATGCAAACGCTTATAAATGCAGTTAGCCACGTTTACACACGTTTGCAAGCGTTTGGCATGAAATGCTGATAAAATCTACTCATGAATGCAAGTTTGGTGCGTCCAAAAAAATGTTTGTAAACTCAACTGCCTATAAACGACTGTAAACGACATAGTGTACATGGACACATACTGTAGGAAAACATTAGGGAGAGTTCAGGGGCTGCTGTAAAAAACGCAAAAAACCTCCTGAATGTGAGTTTATCAGCTGCAGTGTACATGGAACCTTATCTGTTGCTCTGCTTCCTAGGGAGGAAACAGTTCCAAGGCCAAGGCCTAAGGATTGAATGTGGGAGTGCAAGAAAGTTGCTAGGGGGAAGCATATTGGCTTAAGGTCCATATTAAATGTCTGTGAGGGGGATCTAAAGATACATTTGCTAGAAAGTATTATGGAGTGGGATTTTTGTTGAAGCTTTTGGGTATCCTGTAATTTCTAATCCCCTCTCTCCTGGACAATGAGCCTATAAAATCTGCAAAAATAAGATGGGTTAAGTGGATGTCTGTCTTTCAGTCACTTCTGCTAGGTCATTGTTTTGGTGCAGTTAAATGGCAAATTACAAGTAGAAATGCTAGGATGGTAATTCAGCAGCTCTTTCCACTCTTCTAAAGGAGGCATGGATAGTAAAGATAACTGGAAAAGCTACAATTTCTGGAGAAATTGTGTGAAGTGTTCTTGCCTCCCCCAGTAGTCTACAACTGGAGTGGGCGGAGTAACTGGGTGGAGTGGCTTGAGTAACTGTTGTGTGGTTGGAGTGGCTGGAGTAATTGTGAAAAGGTCAATGGGCGGCGTGAGTTGCAAACAAATGGTCATATTGTGAAAACTATCAGGACTATGGCTTAGCCGTGGACATTTTTAGTGGCAGCAGGGATAGCTGAACGTTTTTGTGTAGGTGGGCTTGAAAATGAGGGAGTGATGGCAGTTTAGAAATCATGTCCTGATTTTTCAGCTCACACTCTAGCTTTTGTCAGCTCCCACTCTAGTTTTGAACATTCCGCCATTCATTCCTAGGGGACCAATTTCACCACAAAAACGCCGATATTTTGTGAACCATTCGGTGAAACGTTCCACAAAGTAATAGCACACCAATCGGGAACAATCCGCACGTTTCGGTATATTACTGTCTATGTAGTGTAAAAACTGTGGGAGGAGTTAGGGTGGTAAATTTGGCTATAATAATAATAATATATATGTGAGATAACAGTAAGTGGTCTTGCCATGCAAGAACACTTAATAAAGACTTGATAGTCCATTTAAACCTCCCCCACTGTATTCTACACTAAGAAAAAAGCATTTGTCCTGACATACACTTTAACCACTTGCCGCCCAAGGACATCTCTGTACATCCTTGAATTTCAGTTGTTATACTGGGATGATGCCTGCAGCCTCAGGCATCACCCTGGTATATATTTTTTTATCTGGCAATGCTATCTTTTTTATAAATGTGAACCTAGTGGATAATTATCTATTGGATCACTTTTACAGGTGGTGTGAGGAGGTCCAATAATGATTGTGCACAATAGAGACATGGAGCTGTATGTGACAGCCATCTTGCTAAGGTATCAGTATTTTGGTTTCATGAGCAGTGTTCCTACTCCTCCCCCCTTTTGCAAACTATGGAATTCGTAGCTGTAACTTTTAACGAACTTCAAAAGAATCTCTTATCTTAATTAAAACACAATAGACGCCAGAGCCTAGGCCTGCAGTACTTGGGGCCAAGCCATCCCTGATTGACAACCGCAGATGCTGGACATCTCAGGACTCAGTGTCCTGAGCTGAAGAAGACAACATCACCTGGACAGTTGGCAAGCAACTGTTCTTCCATGCTGTTTGGGTAACCACCACAAACTTGCATCCAGGCACTTGCATCAAGGCACCATGGGCAATTGGACTGTAACTGGTTTCCGTGACATAGGGGTGGAAGTCACAATGATCAGACCAGAGGTGATAGAAAGAAAGGACATTATCCCAGGAAAGTTCTTTACCCCCACTGGAGTTGGGGGAACCCATTCACGCATATCCTGTGCTACCGTGTTCATTGATTGAGATGCAGGAAGTGGGATGAGTGAGGTGGGAGTCTCGGATGAAATCCCCACACCTGTTCTGTTGGTTGCCGATATAGGTACTCTTGTTTCCTACTATGCCCCTGCTAAGAATAACCTGGATGCCCCCAAGGAACTCTCTGAACATAACAAGGTACTGTGTGCAGATGTTGGGTTAAAATCTGGGCAACCTGTCTATACATAGGGAAGGTGAGGAGAGTGTTGAGGTATAGAGTTCTCCATCTCTTAGGGAAGGAGAGGAAACCCTTTTGCATGTGCAGGCATTTGTAGTTGATGTTGACAATGTAATTACTGAATGTAATGATGATGTTTTTTCATTGTTGGGGGTCACCCTTAGTGCTATGAAATGGGTAGAGGTACAATCTCTGGATGCTAAGCAAAGGGGTGGTCTGGATAGGCCCTTTCCTTGCTCCAGCCCAGAGGAGTCTGCCTCAATAACCCCCCCAGCAGTTGTTTTTGTATGACACCGTGCAGTTGGGTGGCACTTGTAGTCCCATGACTAAGCCAGCACTGATGAGTGACCAAAGTGTTGAAGCCATCAGCAGGCTAGCTGTGAGCTTCTCTGATGAGAAAGTTAAACAACAGCTTGATTGGGATAGTGGGATGCTAGGAATGAATAGTTCACAGGCAAGGGGCTTGGGGACTGGAAGAGTTAACCAGCTGCTCATTGCTTCCAGTCAGCCTAGGGCAGTGGTGGGCAACCTTTTTTTTCAACTGAGCCAAATCTCGCCAAAACCACGATTGAAATTTATTTTGAGAGCCACAATTTTAAAACTGAAAATACATCCCCCATATAGTAATTTATCCCCCATAGTAATTCATCCCCCATAGTAATTCATCCCCCATTAGTAATTCATCCCCCATAGTAATTCATCCCCCATAGTAATTAATCCCCCATATATTAATTCATCCCCCATAGTAATTCATCCCCCATATAGTAATTCATCCCCCATAGTAATTCATCCCCCATATAGTAATTCATCCCCCATAGTAATTCATCCCCCATATAGTAATTCATCCCCCATATAGTAATTCATCCCCCATAGTAATTCATCCCCCATATAGTAATTCATCCCCCATAGTAATTCATCCCCCATATAGTAATTCATCCCCCATAGTAATTCATCCCCCATATAGTAATTCATCCCCCATAGTAATTAATCCCCCATATAGTAATTCATCCCCCATAGTAATTCATCCCCCATATAGTAATTCATCCCCCATAGTAATTCATCCCCCATATAGTAATTCATCCCCCCTATAGTAATTCATCCCCCCTATAGTAATTCATTCCCCACATTGTGTCAATTCACTTACCTTTGCTCCGCGCGTTCCTCTCGCCGTGTTCCCGCGCCGTTCCGGTCTTCAGGGCGGACTGTGAGAGGAGAGGAGTTCGTCACGCTGCCCCACCTACATCCTGACAGCCAATGTTTGCCACTCTCCACGGGCCGGATTAAAGGGTCCGCCGGGCCGTATACGGCCCGCGGGCCGTAGTTTGCCCATTGCTGGGCTAGCTGCAGAGTCCTGACTTTTGGGGCAGTCGCCCAAGAGGAGGGAGGGGAGCGGGCGCCAGGCACACAGAAGAGCCGCATTAAAGTGTGTAAAGAGCCGCATGTGGCTCGCGAGCCGCGGCTTGCCGACCACTGGCCTAGGGGACATGAATTGAGAGTGTCACCTGATATGGCCTGCCAAGGTCCAGGTGGAAATCCTAAAGCCAGGGAGGAAATCACACAGAATTATTTCTGGCTTAGATTCACCCCTCCACAACCCCCCAGCAAAACGCATGTCATGGGCAGTGCCAGTACACCTGGATTGGAAGCATGAGGGGCTCTATTGGAGTTGATAGTTGGCCCTCATGGAGGGAGCTTAAGACTTCAGCTCCAATCACCCTTCCTTTCCATCCAGGTACAGCAGCTGCTGGCAGTGCTTATGGTAAACGGTGTCTGGGTTCAGGGAAACCCTGGGAGGGCCCATCATACTGTTCATGAGGCAAGGTGTATTCTTTCCTCATGCCTTCATCCCACAGGAGGCGCAGACTGAATGGGCCAAAGAGACAGAGGGAATGCTGCAGTCAGGGGTTCAGTAGTCCCGTTCACTGAAAGGGATCAGACGACCAGGCTTTGTGAGGACCTTGGAAAACTGAACACCAGCCCTGTGGTTGTGGCCTCCCCAATGCCCAGGAACCATGAATTAATAGAGAAGCTGGCAGGTGCTTGCTGTCTAACAGTCATGGACCTGAGCAGATTGTATGGTCCAACCACTCTAACATGGGAGGCTCAGGACAGGTCAACTTTCACCAACCCATGTGGCTTGCCTGAATTTACAGAAAAGCTAGTTGGGGTTAAGAATGCACCAGCCACCTCTCTGGTGGTCACGAATGACCTACGGTATGGAGTGGAATCGTGTGCAGTTGCCTACTTTAGGGGCCTTACAGTGTCCAGCCCTGTCTGGGAAGAACAACTTTGGCTCCTGTCACCAGTCACGAACAAACTGCCAGTGCCCAGTCAGACAGTCAAACACTGTAACTGTCAGAGGGGCATGTCTGAGGTTCAGCACTGGGATCCACAGGTAGGAAGAGACCTCCAGAGGTTTGGAACTGGGGAGGCTGAGATGATCTTGACCTGGGTTACTCCCCAGGCCAAAAAGCAGGCCACATCATTCCTGGGTACAACTGGCTACAGTAGAACGCCTGGGTGCAACTATCGTGGCTCAGCTGAACCTGTGGCTGACCGAACAAATGGAAAACAGATGAAAATGGCATCCTTGATGCCAGCATGTAAAGAGGATTGTTCAATCTGGATGAAGGTACCAGTCAGCACACCTGTGATGGAGCCCAGGAATTCACCTGTCCAGTTCTGGTACACACAGGCGCCACTACCTTTGGGTCAGGTGTAGTCCTGGGCTTGAGGAATGAGACTGGAGTGGAGAAGGACATCTCATCCTCTACCTAGAAAGGAAGGTACATCTCAGTAAGTTAGCATATGCCACCCCTGAACAGAGGTGTCCTGTGATCAGGTGGGCACCACGGAAGCTGCCATGATAGCCGGGTGATTACAGCAGACTGGTACTCACCCCTCACAACCCACTTTGTTGGCACAACAGTGTTGCTAGGGATAACAGTACCCTTCTCAGAAGGAACCTGGTTCTCCAGCAGTGCAGTTGTACAGACCACACAAAGGTGAACATTTGGGCAAAACAGACCTGTGTTTCGACAAGCCAAACTGGCAGCTGGAGACGGTTACATCAGGAGGGAAATTGAAATTCCCTCCCATGCACCTACTTGAGGGGGGAGGTGTAACGATTGTGCGCAATAGAGACAGGGCGCTGTACGTGACAGCCATCTTGTTAAGGTCTCAGCATTTTGGTTTCATGAGCAGTGTTCCTACTCCCCCCCCTTTGCAAACTATGGAATTTGTAGCTGTAACTTTTAACGAACTTCAAAAGAACCTCTTATCTTAATTAAAACACAATAGATGCCAGAGCAGGCCTGGATGCCAGCTGTAAACAGCTAACTAGTCTTGGCAGGATGTCTGTTTCCATGAACCATGAAAAACACTTTCCTCTGCCCTATCGTAAAACAATAATAACTCAGTCAAGCCTGTCACACATGACATGTAAGGCCATTTAACCTCTAGGAATGAGGATCATGCCATAAAACATCTATTCCACAATGTAACAATTTCACATAAAATTCATAGAATTCAACAGGAACAGGACACATTAATATTAGGTCTATATTTGAATGGGGAATATCATACCAAACAAATCAAGAGCATACATGACTATATTAGCACATATGAAAGGGGTAAAGTAGTTTCCTGCCTCCTGGGTGACAAGGTACTCTGGATTCCAAATATAATTCTGAATATTAATCTGCCAGTTGCAAGAATACCACCTGCATGTATTGGAAGTTATTAATATTAGTGTAAAACTGTATTTGGGAATTGGTCGTAAACATGGTGGCCTCCCAGCCCCATCCCTTAAACTGGAATATTGGTCAGTTGGTCTCTGTCCACACCCCTTTGATATCATAGAAAAGGAACTGACAGGACTTGTTAAAAAAAAAAGCTCTCGTTTAATGTCAACCAAGGAACATCTTAATGGACCTGAGAGCCACAGCAACATTTTTGCTTGGACAATTGGACTCTGCTAAAACCAAGAACTTTGCAAGTATTCCTCCTTATTAACTCCTTTCTTTTATTTCTCTGTTGCTTTATTGTTCTCTTTATGTCTTCGTAACATCCTTTTCTGTAAATATTTAATTTTTTCCACCATTTGACCTTTTCATTAATAAACTCACTGTCTCTTGAAGAGTGCTACTGTATATAATAATCCTCTGAATACATCTGTCTGTGGTGACAGTGTGTGTTGCAGACATTTATGCTAATATACTAGTGTTATTGCTAAGATTTATGAGTTTCCTCCTTCTCTGTAAAGAGGCGGTGGTGGCAGTTTAAAGAGTTAATTGCTTAATTAACTAACCCAGTGACAATTGCTCTCAGGCTTCTGGCACATAGATTGTGGTCCTGTGAGCTGGAAAATCTTTGTGCAGGGTGCAGCTGAAAGTGGCATTGTTATGCAAGTGACAGCATGGTGTGAGATTGGCTGGTCCTTTGTCACGAGTTGGTGAGAAGGGCAGGGGTCAGGCACCGCGCTCGGTCCCCCCCCCTCCACTTTCTGCCACCTTCCCAGGCTCCCCCGTCCCACCAGGGAACCTGGGACAGCAGCCAGTGGTTCCGCAGGCTGTTCATAAAGATTATTGAGGACCAGAATTTCCCTGATCATCTCTACAGTCTATGTTTTTTGTCATTTCCAGTTTCGGCTTTGTGTTTACTGGCTGGTTATCAGCCAGTGAAGAAGCCGAACAGACTGTTCTTTGTCTGATCAGCTGCTTTGGCAGCCAGAGGAGAGATCTGGAGTTCAATAGACCCCAGATCTCCCCATAAAGAGGACCTGTAACAGCTCATGCTATCACAAAGGATGTTGTTCATCCCTTGTGATAGCAATAAAGTTGATAAGAAAAAAGTAAAGGTACAGTGTGAAAAAAAACCGTAAAAAAATAATAACACCCTGTCCCCCGTGCTTGTGTGCAAAGGTGAACACATACGTAGGTCTTGCAACCATGTGTTAATGATGTTTGCACGAAATGTGAGAGAACATTAGAACCAGAGCAATAACTCTATGGAGATTTTAAAGTACCATAGTTTGTGGCCATTCCATGAGTGTGTGCATTTTAAAAGCATGACATGTTAGGTATCTATGTACTCTGTGTAACATCGTCTTTTATATTTTACCAAACTATTGGGTATTATATGGTGTTTTGTGCATTCTAAGTGATTTTCTAGCAAAAAAAAAGCTGATTGTTTACATGAAGGAGAGACGTATCAGAGTAGGCTTGGGAGGCTAGTGGTAAACTACTTCCTAACTTTTCTCAGATATACTGATATCGCTGTCTACTGAAATTCAATATTTTAGATTTGTGTAAATGACAGAATGAGAGCAGGCAGAAACACTCATCAGCATCACGGATCTTTTAGGGTCTCTGATGGCATGATCTTTTTGCCTTAGTTCCATACATTTTTTTAAATTATACAATAAAAGACAAATCCAGCTGGGAAAGTGTCTTTATAAATGACAGCAGCATGTAGGATCTGGCATTTCATGAACCAATATCTTGTGTCTGGAGTACTTAGCAACATGAGAGGTTCAAGGATGGTTTCTCTCAAATGCAGCTATACCAAAACATCAGTTTTCGATAGACTGACCCCTTATATCTCTTCTCCGGCTGCATTACTTCACATTGAGCGTTTGGTTGTTTGGTGGGTGCCCTTTTACTTAGACTGTTCCTAGTCTGCTATATTATTTTTGCAAGCTGAACTATAAGATGTAACAAGAATGTGTCAGCATTCTGTCGGTGCATTAATGTGCAGAGTATTTAGTGAGTCAGGAAGAATATGTAATATTGTAAGATTAAATGTCTTGCGGTTAACATGCTTTTCAGACTAAACAATTATGCCCTAGGCTCTCTTTGCTCAGAGGGTGGGTGAGACCTCAACTATGACATATATAAAACAATTCCATCACTCAGTAAATGAAGCAGACATCTAGCAATAATCATGGAAGAGCTAGTCCATATGGTATTAATGGTTTTTACACTAGCTGCAGAGCAGGAAGGAAAATCAATAGAAACTATTGTTTTATTTTGGTTAGCAACATTTCTGTGAGAATAGTTTCCTTTTAAAAGGGAAAGACAATCATTCCCGATGAGTTCCTACTTGCCACTCGATTACCCAGACTATGATTATACATGGTGTCATAAATCTCTGAAGACTGGGGGATACTGATACTGGTCCCTATGACATCACCTAACATGGAGAAAAAAACTGAGATTTGGGGAGATGCCAGTGAGTTAAATCCTAGATCACAAGCTAAGCAAGTTTATTTCTCAGCTCAGCTTGAGCTCACTAATTCCTATAAATTCAATATGCCAATGCCACTCAAAACCAGTTAAGATCTCAGTGGTATAATCAGTGGTCCTCCATGTTATAAACTGGAGAGTGACTGAACCAGTTGCCATCTAATTAAAGCTGAACCAATTTCTCCATGGACTGGGGGGAAGGGGGGTGGGGGAATGGCGGTCAGGCATCTGCGGCTGCGGTTGGTGATGGGATATTTTATGTCACAGTGCCCCTTTCTATTATAGAGCCCTTAGCAATCACAGCCCCCTGTCACAGTGCCACTTGCAGTCCCCTTTAATCACAGTGCCCCCTTTATATTCACCAAAGAGATGGTCCAATTCAGCAAAGAGACATCCCCATATAGCAGAGAGACAGCCCAGCCCAGAAAGGAAACATCTCAAACCAGAAAACAGACATCTTCATCCAGCAAGAGACAGCCCAATCCAGCAAAGAGACAACCCAGTCCAGCAAAGAAACATCCCCATATAACAAAGAGACAACCCAATCCAGCAAAGAGACATTCCTATCCAGCAAAGAGACAGCCCAATCCAGCAAAGAGATAGCCCAGCCCAGCAAAGAGACAGCCCAGACCAGCAAAGAGACATCCCCATATAACAAAGAGGCAGCCCAATCCAACAAAGAGACATACCCATACAGCAAAGAGACAGCCCAATCCAGCAAAGAGACATCCCCATATAACAAAGAGGCAGCCCAATCCAGCAAAGGGACATCCCCATCCAGCAAAGAGACAGCCCAGTACAGCAAAGAGGCAGCCCAATCCAACAATCAGATATCCCCATCCAGCAAAGAGACAGCCCCATCTAGCAAAGAGACAGCCCAATCCAGCAAAGAGACAGCCTCTCATATTTGGGGTGCTGTTAACAATTAATGGCACCAAAAGTGTGAATAGTTAAATTTAGGTGTATACCTAAAGGTGTTCATACACCTATACAATCTGAAGAAGGTAAGGTAAAAAATTATCAATCAGCAGAGGAAAGCACTGGCTGTGTATTTGGGTAGAACAGTGATCACTGGCATTGCCTGCATTGGAGAGGCATGTAAGTACAGAGGTGGGAGCAATCTCTTGGGGGGGCAGGTACAGGGCATGTATTAATGAGTTTAGCTACTGAAGTACCGTACTTGCTCACTCTAAGGCTCCATGTAAATGAGCCTACCATGACCGGCGTTCGCGGAAAAAGGCAAATCGCGGCAAAACGGCAGTAAAATGCGGCAACTGCGGTACACCAGTTTTGCTGCGGTTTGCGTTTTTCCCGCAGTCGGAGGTCAAAACATTCCGCGTTCAGGAGAAGGAGGTTTAATCTCATCTAAATGAGGCAGCTCCTAAACTCTGCTAAAAGCGTATGTGTTAATGTCAAAAGCTCCTAAACTCGAGTTTAGGAACTGCTCGTGTAGATGATACCTAACAGTTTTCCTGTCCTAAAGGCCAGATACCAGAAGAAAGCAGAGGCTGGGTAAGGCCTGCCCTAGAATCTAGAAAAAGAGTTTTCTTTCCTGCAGCAGAGGTACATTAATGGGTACATTAGGAAGCTAAAATCTAGGGGAAAAAAAGGTAAACTTAGCCTTTAAAGTGATATTCTGAGATGCTAACTAAACCTGTAAGATGTCACATCACTTAAACACAGTTAATATGCATTCCTTAGATGCACTACCTAAAATGCTTATTCTTTCTTTAGTGCTAACATTTAATTCCTCCCATTTTTACACATTAAAATAGGGGTCCTCAAACTTTTTAAACAGGGGGTCAGTTCATGGACCTTCATACTGTTGGGGGGCTGGACTTTAGTTTGAAAAAAATATGAACAAATTCCTATGCATGCCGAACATATCTTATTTGTAGTGCAAAACAAACAGAAAAAAACAATACAATATTTAAAATGCACTGTACTCTGTAATGCACTGGACACCACAATGCACTGTACTCTGTAATGCACTGGACACTAAAATGCACTGTACTCTGTAACGCACTGGACACTACAATGCACTGTACTCTGTAATGCACTGGACACTACAATACACTGTACTCTGTAATGCACTGGACACCACAATGCACTGTACTCTGTAATGCACTGGACACTACAATACACTGTACTCTGTAATGCACTGGACACTACAATACACTGTACTCTGTAATGCACTGGACACCACAATGCACTGTACTCTGTAACGCACTGGACACTACAATGCACTGTACTCTGTAATGCACTGGACACCACAATGCACTGTACTCTGTAACGCACTGGACACCACAATGCACTATACTCTGTAACTCACTGGACACTACAATACACTATACTCTGTAATGCACTGGACACCACAATGCACTGTACTTTGTAACGCACTGGACACCACAATGCACTGTACTCTGTAACGCGCTGGACACTACAATACACTGTACTCTGTAACGCACTGGGCACCACAATGCACTGTGCACTGTAACGCACTGGACACCGCAATGCACTGTACTCTAACGCACTGGACACCACAATACACTGTACTCTGTAACGCACTGGACACCACAATGCACTGTACTCTGTAATGCACTGGATACCACAATGCACTGTACTCTGTAATGCACTGGACACCACAATGCACTGTACTCTGTAACGCACTGGACACCACAATGCACTGTACTCTAACGCACTGGACACGGCAATGCACTGTACCCTGTAACGCATTGGACACCAAAATGCACTGTACACTGTAACATACTGAACACCGCAATGCAATGTACTCTGGAATGCACTGGACACCTCAATGCACTGTACACTGTAATGCACTGGACACTACAATACACTGTACACTGTAACGTACTGGACAATACAATACACTGTACTCTGTAACACATTGGACACTGCAATGCACTGTACCCTGTAACGCATTGGACACCAAATGCACTGTACACTGTAACACACTGAACACCGCAATGCACTGTACTCTGGAATGCACTGGACACCGCAATGCACTGTACACTGTAATGCAGTGGACACCACAATGCACTGTACAGTGTAACGCACTGTACTCTGCTACACTGGACACCGCAATACACTGTACTCTGTAATGCACTGCGCTCCGCAATGCACTGTACTCTAACACACTGGACACCACAATACACTGCACTCTAACACACTGGACGCTGCAATGCACTGTACCTGGTGCCTGGTGTGCTCCTCTGGATGCAACAGGTGAAATCCAGGGCTTCCAGGCTGCCACACGATGTGTCCTCATGGCCGAGGACCCAGCAAGCAGCCTAGCTATTCTCCGACCGGTGACATTTTTTTTTCTCCAAATTTCTTTTTTACGGCTGGCCAGGAGGGCCAGATAAATGCCTATGGCAGGCCGTATCTGGCCTGCAGGCTGTAGTTTGAGGACCCCTGCATTAACATTTTTATTTGTAAATGCAATAACTTATCACTAAACTAAAGAAAATTTGCCTCAAAATCATTATAATTTTCCTTTTGTACAGGTGCACTTTGCTCTGTTCAACAGGGGATTGGGAACAGTTTCACTGCTGAATAAAGCAAAATGGAATGGATGTCACTTTTGTGACATTCATGACCATTCAGTTTTTTGTCTGTTTTTTGATAGGAGACGGTGAAAAAATTGTGCAAAAATAAATTGTAAAAAATAATTAAAAAAGTTATTAAAATTTTAAAAATCTGACACCCACTCCATTGCTCTACTGACACCATCCACTGGCCACCCAGAAGCATTCTGAAAAAAAAGATAAAAATAATAAAACATTAAATTGTAAAAAAAATAATAAAATTATAAAAAAATATTAATAATAATCAAAATAAAGAACTACTGACACCGTCCACTGCCCTATTGACACTCTCCGGCACATACTACATACCGCCATACACTCCGCACTCCTTTTCCTGTACAAACTTCCAACTGCCATACACTCCACACTGCACATTCCCTATTTAATATTACCACATTCTGCACTCAGTCATCTCAGACACTATTTAACCACACCCCACTTAAGCCACACTCACTTTTAGCGAAATTTAAACCACAGCGCCACATTTTTTCTTTATTATCGCCTGGGGCCCGGTTTTGATCTTGCACACAGGCCCACTGATTTCATGATACACCCCTGTTTACATCTGCCTGCCTATCAACCTGCGCTGAGCTGCAAATCAGGTCCACAAGAAATACTAACAGATGGACCTGACCAGAACACTCATGTGAAAGATTACTAAGATGAAACGTTGTCATGATGTCCCCATTGGACACTTTCTCCTTTCCTCTCACTCTGGTGACAACTCTAAATTGCTAGAATTCCCCTTACTTTCTGTCCAAGTGACACTGGTGATCTTGACAAATAAAGAAGTAAATATTCTCAGCTGAAACACAGCCAGCAGTAAAAATTTACAGGGGTTCTAACCTTTTCCCTACTCTGTAACTGACAAAAAAAGTTTACATTTATAGAACATTCTGCAAATCTGTGCAAAAAATGCCTAAATCTGAAATATCTGTAAAATGGTCCCAAGCTAACTTGACAGCCAGAATAATTAAAGTGGAACTAAAGTCTGCAAATACTCAACCTCCTCCCCCAAAAAAGGTCTGACATCAGTAAGGTTCCTCTCTGGACCCAGTATCTTCTTTTCATCTTCCTCCTGCTGGTCTTCGTCCATCTTGATTGGCCAGTGCAGAATTATGTAACTTCTATGAATGTGCAGTCATACTAGCACACAGGCACCATGCCAAAAATGTAAACTGAGCTACATATGCTGTAGAATACTGTAAGCAGACAGGTACATTTTTTCTTGCAGAAGAGATATAGCAAAGTTGGGTAGTAGAGGGTTCTCTTTTGGAAGAACCCCTCCCTCACCCAGACCCCTTTTTTTTCAGGCACAGTGTGGTCTATGCTTCTGGGACACTCAAAGGATCTTTAGGATGCTCAGAATGGAGAAGGATGCCAGGAATAAGTAACTCCATCATGCATGTGCAGGAGTTGCATCAGTTCCTGTCTTATGGTCAGAGAGAAGATGTCAGTCCTGGAAGTAGCAGCTGAGAAGATGGAGGTAGCAGCCGACAAAGTACCAGGGAGCATGCATCTATCAGTCCTGGAGGAGAGCAGATGAAGAAGTAAGTCTGCCATGATATACTGGTAAGCTGTGCACACTGTATTTGCACATAATGTCAAGAACTTCCTGCAGTTGGGGGTTAAGATCTGTCTCAGCTTCCATCTTCTATCTACATGGAAATTATAACATAGAAAGTAGCTTAAAGTAGAACTAAAGGCACCTTTTTTTTACATTTTTGATAAAGTAAGGTAGGGTTATAACCCCAATGTTTTTTGCTATCTTTGTCCCATTGGGGAGATTTCCCTTAACTTCCTGTAGCATTGCCAATCCCTCTAAAGGGAGGGAGAATCCCTGGTTGTCACCAGGTTCACCAGAACTGGTGTCCCCATTGGAAGAAGGTTTACCACTGTTACTCTTCTGGGATAGCCCAAAAATTGGGATTTTCTTTCACTTTTAGTGATTATGGCAAATTAACTCCCTAAAGGCAGAGACAGCGGACAGTTCTAATCCCTAACCACCCCATCTAAAACTAAAAAAGGACAACTATTTCTGTTGTGTTAACAACTAGCTACTTCAGGCTCCTTTCGGTGTTCCCCGATTTACCAAAAGCCCAGATGTTTGATGTAATTTCAATTGAAGGGAAAAATCTAAGTTCAGAAGCATACAGTCCATTCAGCAGAAAAAAGAACACATAACCTCTCATAGCGTAGTTTAAAAAAAACTCAGAATTTTAATAGCCAATACAAATAAATACTACTCACAAAATCAGTGTACTAAGAATCAGTACCTTTTTAAATTTCCATAAACATTGCCCCCTTAAGAATAAACATCCATCCAAAAACACGACTAAAATGGTTAACTTCTGACTTCTGGAGTGATGATGTCATGTAGCCCAACCTCTGGCGCGTTTTGTAATGTGATGCGTGACTTCCTCATAGGGTAAAAGCTGGAGTGATGTACAGCAGCTCCTTATAAACACAGCTAATAGTTATTTATTTCCCAGCAACTGTGGCCATTTTGGGGTGTGCCGAATGCAAACACTAGAGGCCAAAAACACATTAAGCATGCTAAACCCAAATGATTATATTGGGCATTCCTCCAGAAAAACAACACAAAAAGGAGGTGAAACATAGGTAAAACTCAGACAGCTGTGTAAAGAGCAAAATGTTAAATGATAATAGGCCCATAATAAAAGGACAGGTCACAAATTATATCCCATAGAATAGCACAGCAACCAAAGCGTGATCGCTGTGTTTTCGATGTGTTTTTAATTGTTTTATATTCCATTTGTTTTGGTTGCTGTGCCACTATTCAATGGGATATAATTGGTGGCCAGTCCTTTTATTATAGGCCTATTATTATTTAACATTTTGCTCTTTATATGTCCCTGATATAGTCTTTTTGATACTACACTATGAGAGGTTATGTGTTCTCTTTTTGTCTGCCATACGGGCCGTATCCTGAGACATCAAGTGGGTAATATATTTGTAGTTTACCTTCCCGGTGAAGTGTGGAGTGTTCTGACCCAGGTTGTTGGGAAAGCTTGTCTTGACCTTACTTTAGTGTGGGTCAATGTTTGTGGTAAGTGGTAGCAGTGATAGATGGTGGCACACAGCGGTGTAATACATGGACATTTTATGTTGAAGCATGCATGGTGTACATGCATGTGAATATTTATATTTATTTGAAGCACGTTATCTAAAAAGATTTGCTGCAAGAGTGGAACAGTTACTTATTAGGGACTTTGTATTCAGATCTATTGCAGTGGGTCATGATTCAATTTATTTTATTTTCCTTTTTCTTATTTACCAATTTTTATCACTATTGTTACATTTGTAATAATTGCAATAATTGATAATAATTGCATTTATTGCACATTTATATTTACATTTTTGCACATGCATATGTCTATTTGTATGGTCTTGTTGTACAGCACTTTATTGCATTATATTCTTTGATGTGGAAACACATAGTAATTGCTAGTGGCAATGCATTCACTTATTATTTATTTAGTACATATTATATTTATTGGCTAGCTCTGGGTTCTTTTTTTGTGTAAGTTCAAAAGGGCTAAACCTTTTCTTCAATAGAGATATTACCCAATGCTGATGCTTTTGGCAAGCACTGCAGAAACCCTGGGGCAGTTTTTAATATTAACATTTTTGTTTATTTATCCATCCACCAAGAAAGTTAATGCAGAGTAAAACAAAAGCACACATATGAAGTACATCTCTGAAATACATACACATTTCCCTGTATTTTATTCTAATTTTCTGCAAGTACAAACAATATCTGTTAAGGCCTCATGCACATTGGCACTCCTGCATTCAGCAGACTTTTATTCTTCTCACCTCACTTTTTCCTGATTTAAGATGTTCCCGCGTTAAAGCTGGTTTAGCCACAATTAGATGTGTTTACATCCATTCAACCATGTTGAGCTCCACAAAACCAACATTAAACAGACCGTAAATGCAAATTTTGGCAAATGCATGCAAATGTTGAGCATGTAAATGCTTCTGAACATCACCTTTAAAATGTACATAGAAGACCATAGGATACATTGAGATCCATTTAAGAATGTCTAATTTTTTATTCTAGTATTATTATTATTATGATACAGGATTTACACAGTGCCAACAGTTTATGCAGTGCTTTACAATATATAGGGGGACAGTACAATTACAATACAGTTCAATACAGAAGTGATTGACATCACAAATGTTTAAGAATACCTCCAAGTTTTGGTTAAAGGGCTATGAGGACAAGGTCTGATTACCTTAAGTAACAAAGGAATGCCACTATTTGGACAAGCCAAGCCAGACCACTGCTCTCCTTTCAGGAATGTGCTATCTTCCTTAGAAGGTCATCATGTTATTTGCATGGGGAAAGGGTTGTCATTGCTTACACACAAGTCCAGTATATAACACACAGCTAGACTGGAAATATTAGTCTTGTGTCAGAGCTGCAATATGCATGCATCTGTGGTCACCTGTGTGCCATGCCATATAATGGAGGGACATGGCGGAAACAGTATCTTTAGTTAAGTATTCTTGTTATATTTTCTTTATCTGTCATTACTTGTAATAAATGTTATACTTATAAATATTTGTGTGATCTCTCTTTGTACATATCGAATACAACCCCAAAAACATAACAAAAGAAGAAGGAATAGGAGGGCCCTGCTCATGGAGCTTACAATCTAAAGGGAGGGAGGGGTGGTACAAAAGGTAATAGCTGCAGGGGATGATCTGATGGAGGTGACTCAAGTACAGTTCTTAGGTGGAGGTGGGTAGGCTTCCCTGAATAAATGAATTTTCAAGGATCGCCTAAGGCATACTGGGGCAAGAGGTTCCAGAGAATGGGAGAGGCTCTGGAGAAGTCCTGGAGGTAATTGTGGTAGGAGGTAACAAGGGAGCTAGAGAGCAGGAGGTCTTGGGAGGAGTGGAGAGGATGGTTTGGGTGATATATGCAGATGGTTTTGGTGATGTAGCTAGGGGTGATGTTGTGGATGGCTTTGTACCTTGTAGTTAGTATTTTGAATTTTATACATTGGGCTAGTGGAAGCCAGTGCACATGAAACTCAGTTCTGCCAGAAATCTAGTGAGCTCCAAACTTCCCATTATGAATTGACACTTCTCTTGAGGAGAGGGTACTTTCAGAGGTGTACTGTAATCTCTGTATGGGGTAATAAATACCTGTCCCCAGGATGTATTGGGAGGTGTACTGGGACAAAATGAAGTTATCCCTTGCACCCAGGAGTACCAGCGATCTTTTCTTATTAGGAACTGTATTATAGTTTATTAAATTGCAATTTCAAATGTTAGGGATGTCATATGTCATATTGGGGAAGATTTACTAAAACTGGTTCACTCAGAATCGCATGCACCTCTGCATGGTAGCTAATCAGCTTCTAACCTCAGCTTGTTCAATTAAGTTTTAGCAATAAAACCTGTAAGCTGATTGGTTTCAATGCAGAAGTGCATGAGATTCTGAGTGAACCAGCTTTAGTAAATAAACCCCATTGCGTTTGCACAAACGCAAATTTTATATATAAAAATTAAATCCTACAGCATCATACTGACCAGGTATTATACACATATCCCAATACTTTAATATACATTTTGAATAGGTATAAAGATGGAATATAAAAAGATGCTTTTGATAATTACCATGAAAAATACATGCTCTTGGCCACCACTCATAGCCAAATATAAGCATATCAGATCAAAGACAACTGTCACATATTTTATGTAATAGTTTATTATACACCCACATATTTTTACTGAACACAAATTAAAACCAATGACCGGGCTTATCTAAGCTAATTTCCTTGACAGGTAATGTGATTCAGTGAAAATCAGATGTGGGAAACACAGCTGTAAATCCAACAGTTCAATGCCAAAATG
This sequence comes from Staurois parvus, assembly GCF_062004578.1. NCBI lineage: Eukaryota > Metazoa > Chordata > Amphibia > Anura > Ranidae > Staurois > Staurois parvus. The sequence continues at coordinate 181,289 of NW_028318013.1, forward strand.
TTGCTCCATGGAAGCTGGCAGAGAACCAGCAGCTCTGGCAGCTTCCAAGAATGAGTTGCTCTGTGCAATGACTTTTATGCTGTATTTCAGCTGAAACTGCTTCTGAAACTGTTTTTTCTGGACTGCCTTCTTCTACATGAAACAGGCTTGACTGCGATGAAGCAAAGTGAACATTTAGATCATCTCATGCAGATAAGCCTTCCCGGGGTAGATTTCATATATGGAGGTGACTTCATTCATTTGTTGATTGCGATTTTTGGCTTTAGTTGGAGGATGTAAAGAACTTGAATGTGTTCCAATAATTATATATAATCGCAGCCATAAATCCAATCCAAAGTAAACTGGCATTTTATGATGTATTGTCAAGCCTTTAAATGGACTCTGTCAGGAAAAAAAATGAAATTATTAACAAGCATGCATGCGCATACCTACAGCAATGTGTGAGTTCCTCCTGCGGTGCCTTTAGTCAAGGCAAGTCAGAACTTCAAAGCTTAAACACTTCCTCATTCCTCCCATGTCCAACACATTCCCGTTACTATGATGTATATTATATAGGGCGCGCTTGTTGGAGCCCAACCTCTGTAGCTGTAAGATAAAGGTGCCAGATGGATATCAAGGATGGATGGATGGGAGCAGTAACACTGAGGCAGCTCTTCTTAGAGTGGAAACAAAGCTCGAATGCAGTAACAAGAAAAAGAGAGGAAGGCGTCTCTAAGTGCAGTATTGACAATTTATTCAGTAAACAATGGAAAATTTGAACTTACAAGATAAATGGTTAAAAAGACTCATCAAGTGGTAATTAGATCCAGATGGGACATCCAGCCATCCAGCAGCAAACTATGCCTATAGGATCAGGAAGTAGAGTCCAGGATGTGCCTGTGCATCAAAAATGAAGCTTGGAGAGCAGAGTCAGATGTAGCAGGTGAAGGGGGCGGTAATGCATTTCGGCGCATGCTCCTTCTTCAGACCCTTTATCTTGTAAGTGCAAATTTTCCATTGTTTACTGAATAAATTTTCCGTTGCTATGATGGGCTGCCTTAGTGGCCTAAAAGAATAGACAGTACACTGAATCGAGCAGGCAACTGTAAACACAACCAAAGAACGTCAGAAATATAGATGTCAGAAAGGTCCAGCATTTGGCCAGAACAGTACTGGAAACATACTCACTTTTAAGGATATTGCACTTTATACTTGTTATTAATTTTTTTTAAATACAGCTTCACTTTAATACTTCACTTAAATAAGATAATTGTACACAATTTCTACAACCTTTAGCAATCAGGACTACTAACTACATTCTATTTTATTTTTTTTTCTATTTCTGGGTTTACTGAAACATACAGTATATAAAGGCTTTTGGCATGCCATTCATATTCCAAATAATACCAACACATATTACTTTTAAGCACAGTACTGGAATTAATCTGGTTAAGTTGGGTGTGTCATTGAATGAATGTGGTATGGGGACCCTGTCGTAAGCTAGAGTGCCCTTAACTAAGTGCAGGTGTTTGTAGCTAGGCTGTAGCCAGCCCAAGCTTTGATTTTATTTTCTGTGTCCAATAGGTTTCTCCTACACTTAGGATATTGATCACACTGGACAACAAAGATTTTGCTTCCTGAATACTTTTGGGTGTATCTTACACCTTTTTGGCAATATACTGTATATATAAGTAAGGTTGCACTGATACTAAGCATTTGCAGGAGTATCAGTACTCATGCAAATGCTCCGATACCTGAAACCTATACCTTCAGGCTCAGTTCTTGCAGCTGTCAGATGAAATGCAAATTTAAAAAAAGCATTGAAAACCAGAAATAAGCCGGCAATTACCGGTTGTTAAGGAGCGGGACCGCCAAGTCCTTAACAACCGATGACTCATTCAGCTGTCAGCAGAATTCCCCTAAAATAACTTCTTTACAAAGAAAAGTGAAGGCTACAAGAAGATCAGAAAAGCTTTACTTATCAGGCAGAATACTGTAGCAAAATTGATACAAAAAGTTAACAAATATGGAACTGCAACCACCTCACAGAGACATTCAGGCCATCCAAGGAAGTTAACACCTCGACAGGAGTGTCTTCTGATGAGAAGGGCTGAAGAAAATCACCATGCAAGTTCACTGCAGTTAACTAAATAAGCAGAAAGCAAAACTGGAGTGATTGTTTCTCATGACACAATACGGCGTACACTGCAGAGGAATGGCATGCATGGGTGTCGTCCATGAAGGAAACCTCTCCAAAAGCCCATGCACAAAAAGCCACCACAATGTCGGGGAGCTGCATTTCATTGACTGTATCATGAGTTCACAGATGTACTGCTCTATAGGTAGAAGGTGCTATCATCACTCTGTGCACATGGTCATCCTGCACTTTTCCAACATGACAATGATCCAAAACACACATCTAAGGCCACTTTTGCAGTTCTGAAGAAGAACAGAAGAAAAACATGCAAAATATGCAAAATACGTGTGAACAAGGTGTCAATCAACTAAAGTGTTTGTTCACCAATGCCAGAAGTCTGCCAAGCAAAATAGGTGAGTTGGAAGCTTTGTTACATGAAGAGAACTATGATTTAATTGGTATTGCTGAATCTTGGCTTCATTCTTTGCATGACTGGGCCATTAATATTCTTGGCTATGTCCTCTTTCGGAGAGACATAGTAAATAGGAAAAGTGGTGGTGTCTGTCTCTATGTGAGAAGTGATCTCAGAGCGAGTGTGAAAGAGGACCTAGTTGATGGAGAGTGTGATGAGGCTGAAGTATTATGGGTGGAACTGCACATGGGGGTGCATACTACAAAGGTAATCACTGGAGTTTGTTGTAGGCCACCCAGTGTTAATGAGGAGGTGGAAACTCAGCTCCTTGCACAGATCGAAAGGGCTGCAAGGGCTGGGACAGTGATAATAATGGGGGATTTTAACTACCCGGAAATTGACTGGAGTAATGCTACTTCAGGAACAGTTAAAGGGCAAACATTTTTAAACCTACTACAGGACAATTTTATGGTACAGTTCATAAAGGCCCCTACTAGGAATGATGCTCTGTTGGACCTGGTAATCTCAAGCCATGCAGAGCTTCAAAAAGACTGTATATGAACACACTGCAAAATATATTACCATGGGCAACAAGTTTAAAAGGCTAAAGATCAAACGTATGGGACTTATGGCCAAAGTTAAAAAGGCTATGCATAATAAGAAAAGAGCTTTTATTCAATTTAAAAATGAAGGAACACTATCATCATTTAAACATTACAAAGAAGAGGAAGTGCGCATGCGCGGCCACAGGGATCCAGCGCCGATAACAGCCCATATAAGGGCATAGTGCGAATCAACTCCCCCCCCGGACCTGGACCAGACCTCAGACACCCGCATGATGCCGGGAAAAACGGCGGGGAAGAGCAGTGGAGGCTCCCAGCTGCTGCTCCCTGCGGGGACTGGGAGGCCCAAGATGGCACCCGGATCGGCGCCCGTGGCTTCTGTCACCTCCTCTGCCTCTCCCACGGCAGCACTTCTCCCCCAGAGGGGAAAATCAGGCACTTCATCCCCACCAGGATTGAGGAGGACTGTGCCAGCATCACCGGCTAGGGTGAGTGACCCCTTGCAACCCCCCCGGTCGCCTTCCAGCCCTGTACCACCAGAGTCCCAGGCTTCAACCTGTTCCTTAGGCCGTGACTTCCCTGTCTCCTCGCCATTGAGTAGCGAGATCGCTGCCATCTTCTCCAGCCAGAATAGCAGTCCAGAGCCCGCAGATGACAGCCCGTCCTCCTTGCCAACAATTCCTCCAGACCTGCCACAATATTCAGGTGACGTGACCCTGATAGCTCGGTTCGCAGATTTGCTGCAACGCGAACTGGATAGAGCTACCTCAAAGTTGGCGGCTGACCTTAAGCAGGATTTCCAGGTCCTGGGCCAACGCCTGGACAGTATCGAGGCTAAAGTTGATGTGACAGCCCATAGTGTCTCTCAAAATTCCAACATGATTACTGACTTGCAAGATCGCATGGAGGAAGCATATTCTAAAATTGATGATTTGGAGAATCTGGCCAGGCGATACAATTTTCGCATTCGAGGTCTCCCTGAGTCGGTTAAGGAGCTCACTAGCTGTGCACAAACCCTCATGCGGTCTGCTTTGCCTGATATTGATGACATTTATCTTGAGATAGATCCTATCCACAGAGCATTGATCCCCCTTCGGCAGGGGGGGCCTCCCAGAGATATCATCGTCAAGCCTCATTTTTTCTGGGTCAAGGAAGCGGTTATGAAGTATGGCAGGGAGAATCCGGACCTGGAGCTTACAGGGCACAAGATACAAATTTTTGCTGATGTCTCTCTGGCCACTATCCAGAAGCGACGATCCCTCAAGCCACTACTCTCTCACTTAGTAGAGTAGGGCGTTAGATATCTCTGGGCCTACCCCTTTCGCCTGCAGTTCACTCTAAATGGAAAGCCCTATATTACTGTATCGTGAGTGTCTGGCAGCTGACCCCCCCCCCCCCCCCCTTTCTCTATTTTTCCTCTTTTTTTCTCTTTTCCTGCTATTTGTTAAACATTTTTATTTTTCTTTGTTATTTTTGGTCTATTTTGCTATAATTGTTGTTTATTGATATTTGAAACTTGTATATTTTGATGGCTTTGACTTTTTTCATGTGCATTGTAATGCTATTATCTGCTAAATTTCTTTTTTTTTTTTTTTTTTTTCCTACCAGTATTATGTTTATGATTCTGAATCTGGTTCCATTTTGTTGGTGGGCCCTTTCTTTTTTTTTTCTTTTCTTTTATTGTTAGCCATCTTGTTTTAATATGTTTAGTTCTCAATAAAAATATTGAAATATAAATGGAAAGCCCTATGGGTTTTCTACATTCCAGGATGGCGAGGAATTGCTAATTCAGCTGGGTGTTATCTCTCGCAGTCCAGTATCCCATTCCCCTACGGCATCGGCTTCTCACCCTCCGCCGCTCTCACTATTGTGGACTACGCCAAATTCTAAGAAGAGGGGGCCTTCTTAGAACAGAAGCCACCTGGGAAGACCTCTTGAACTTCCTTATCCTTTTGTGGCCCTTTCACTGTGATCTTTTGATAGGCGGTGGCCTCTCTGTGGCTCCTGGGGAGCGTTGGCCGCTTCTGCTTTGTTGTTGTGGGGGGATTGGTGGGGGGGGGGGGGGTTGGGGACCGGGGGATTACATTGCACCTGTTTGCTGAATATAATTTCAGAAGGTTCGATTGTTTTGCTCTTATATTGATTAAAATATTACTTTTCAAAAGGGGAGTATTTATCTATGCTGAGCACTGTATATGCACACAGTATATATAGTTTACCTCTAATGATAGAAATTGGGTGAGCATTTTATTTATTTTGTACATTGTGTGAGGGTGTGCATAGTGCTGCAAAATTTTGAATATTTATGTGTTTATATAAAAAAAAACAATTTTTTTTTAAAAGTGATCACATAACCTCTGTTCTAAGCTGCATAAGTGGCTAAGATAGTTGGGGGTGGAGACTGCAGCGGGGACATGTCAGCAAGAGGCAGAGAAACAGTAGTACACAGATATTTCCAGTGATTAGCTGTGCAGGTTGGTGTGTCAGCACAAGTCTTACTACTGGAGGACAGGCAGGCTGTACTCCTAGCAGAGCCAGAAAACAGACCACACTGCAATGGGTGTGTTTCTATGCCATGGAATGCTCAGTTTGAAAGAGGAAAGCAGGGACACTGGCAGGATTACCAGGTATTTCACACAAAGGAAGCAATACAAAGTACATGGTACAACGGTCACATATCAGGAATGTGAAATGGTGGGGTAACATGCACTTGAACATGGAAGGTAAAAGTTTTTATTATTTGAGACAGATGTTTCCAAGAATAACTGTTGCCAAGATAAAGAAAGGCATTTTGGTTGATTCACAGATCAGATACATTATCAACAGTGTTGTTAACTCCCCAAAGTGACATTTACTTACAATTTACAAACAGCACCAACTTTTTTGTTACTGACAAAGATCATGAAAATTACTGATGGAGCCACTTTTTTCACTGACACTTCAAAAAGTACATAAAATAGCCGTTTTAAGTGCAAAACAGTGCAAATATAACTAGTTAAGTTATAAACAGCTAGTGCTATTAGCAATGTGTTTAAGTTATAAGAAAAGTAAAAAACAATATTCTCAATTTCCATGAAGGTCAAGTTAATAAAACCCAGCAGTTTTGTCGCCTGTGTCCAAATGAATAGATTTCCCTCCAATTTTAGTCCCATAGACAATTTGCCGCCAACCAGGGGCGGACTGACCATTTGGAAACTCGGGCACTGCCCGAGGGCCCAGGGTCAGTAGGGGGCCCCATGAGATGCCCCTGGTACCTTTTTCATAGGCTTTTTTGAGTTTGGGCAAGGACACAGGGGTCCCATGATCCCCTATTGCCCGGGGGCCCCATGAGTTGTCAGTCCGCCCCTGGCGCCAACACAGAAATTGAAGAGAAATCCCAGGTAGCCATAAGGATCAATATATTAGGGGTATCCTCAATTTCAGTTCTGGATTTGGTGGAATGGTAAACAGGCAAATGGAGGGTGAATCTTCCCGGCTGGAGCACAATGACATCATTAAAAACTGACATAGCAGTTACCAAAGAGACAGTAATGCTAATGCATTGCTAAAATAACAATTTGTTAAACGAGCTTACATCAGTTTTCAGTCAAACAGGTGTTCATGTGTGATTTCTACTCATGACTGTTCCAGGGAAAACTTCTGCAAGAGATACACAGAAAACCATTTAGGCCTGGAGTGACCATAACTGTAGCTAAACTGTAGTCAAACTGTTTTCAGTGGAACAAGTTTCCCATCACCACCTGCTCCAGTGAAAACTGCTGCAACAGACCACCTTCTGCAGAGTGAATACACTAAGGTGGGGGTTACTGATATAAGGGGGATCCTTACTGTATTCCCTCCCCCTTTACATCAGACTGGCCTAGCGGCACTGTCATTGGCCTCCGCTTAAGTGCACCGTGCAGGCGTCAGCCAGACGGTCCTCTCCGGGCTCCAGGATGGCAGCTCTGGTTTCATCCTACATTCTCATCTCCACAGTCCATACACATCTGACTCCTCCCATGACCCTCATCCCAGCGGCGCTCCTGATCTTGACTCCTCTCCAGGCTTCCCCTCAAGGACTGCTGGCATGATACAAGAGATGGTTAGAGATTGTGGACAGAATATTCATAATGGTTAGAGATTGTGGACAGGATACAAGAGACGGTTAGAGACTGCAGACATGATATAAGAGATGGTTAGAGGATGTGAACATGATACAGGAGATGGTTAAAGGCTGCAGACATGGTACAGGAGACGGTTAGAGGCTGCAAACAAGTTACAACAGATGGTTACAGGCTGGGGGCAGGATACAAGAGATGGTTAGGGGTTGTGAACATGATATGGTTAAAATCTCACCACTGTCTGTGCCTGGCTGCTGTGCCTGTGCCTTCTCTCTTCTGTAGCAGTATGTAGTTCCTCCTATCTGTCACTGCCACCTAAAGACAGTCCCCTGCTGAGACTCCCAGCACTCTCCCACCTCCCCATCTATTCCATCTGAGTCTTGACTCCTGGGCTGCCTGCCCATCCCCCTGCCCAATTTCAGCCGAGCTCCCCCAATCCTGGGCCGGCACACATGCACAGTTGCAAAGTCAGCCGAAGGCATTTTTTTTTACAGGCAGCTGCCGTCCGTAAACAGACATTTATGGACTGGCTGTAAATGGTTAAAATGTATGGACTGTTGGCAACTCTGGTCATCAATGACAATCAGTTCAAAGATCTGTTAGTGGGGCCAGAGAAAACTACTTGGAAAGTGTTCAAGGATGTTGTTGAGAGTTTTCTTGGCAACTAAAAAGCACCAAATTACAATCAGCTGGCTGACAAATTTCATACAGTACACAATGCCATGAAGTACAACATGTCACTGAATGCAACTGGAATCTCTCAATGCTGGCTGACTATTGTTGGACACTGCAGCAAGATGCACCGGGCACTGAGTAGAAATGAAAATCAGCAGAAAAACACATTTCACCCTGCTGAACTAATGCAGTGTGTCAGAAACATTATGCGAATAAATACATTATAAATATACATACAGTACATGAAAAGTTAATTTCATATATCTCAGGAGACCCACTTGAAACAGTCATTCTGAAATTATACTTGTGTTCAGTTTAAAGGGGTCTATCATAATGTCCAAAAGTTGTTCAGAAAAAATATTTGAAAAAAAAATTGTTGTCCAGATTTATTTTTGCCTGCTGCTGTTGAGTGTCTAGTAATTAATGTGAGAAATAATAATGTATTGAGTTATGTATATTTGTCTGCCTTGGCCAATCACTGAGAGTATTAGACCTGTGATGTGAGCTGAGGGGAGCTGATAAATATTCAACGTAACCTTTCAAGAAGATCTTCTGCCCCAGACCTTTGCCTGGAGAGGATGGCAATGTAAAGGAGTCAGTCCTTGCCTCCCAGTTTGCGTCTTTCTTTGGTAAGAATGTCACCCCACATGTGGTAAGCAGTGTTGGGGAATACATCCATGCACTGAAAACCATAATGGTGGTATCAAGTACCTGGTGATGGAGGCCAATGGAGAGAGGGCTTCCCTTGCGGCTAAGTTCCGGACTCCCTTGAGAGTGGGACAGTGGGAGTCCGGCCCAAAGTTGCCCAGGTCGCCTGTAGGAGTGCTGGTTGGTGGTCCACTCAGAAGCACAGATGGTGCACAGAGATAGGTCTGCAGACACCTGGCACCTGTGCGTGGTCAGATGGGATAGCCAAGGTCATACACGGAGGAGGGAGAGAGAGAGAGTATCCTTAAGCCAGGCCGAGGTCAGATCAGGGGTAAGGCAGAGTAGACAGGTCCAGGAGCAAGCCGAGTCGGTAACAAGAAATCACGGGTCAAAGTCACAAGAAATAGGAAACAGGAACAGGGCACGGGGAGCTAGAGATCATCCAGCAACTTGAGGAAGTGATGAGCCTCCTTATAAAGGCCATCTGGCACCAAACTGAGGCTGATGTGTCCTTCTGCGGCCATGCAGAGTACTGGCAGAAAAGTCAGATCTTCCAGGACCCTGACAGTACCCTCCCCCCAAAGAGCAGCCTCCGGATGCCCACCTGGGCCATCTTTTCAGGATACTTAGAACAAAATTTTTGGAAAGGCCTGGGGGCATGTACATTTCCTTTTGGTACTTCCATCTGACCAGGTACTGGATTTGTCTTCCCTGCCTTCTGCAGTCCAGAATTGCTTCAAACTCATATTCCCTCTCCTCCCCAACTGTTATCGGCAGAGGAAGTGGTTCTACTATCCCTGGAGAAGGAACAGGAACAGCTGGCTTGAGTAGGGAGATGTGGAAAACTGGGTGGATCTTGTATGATTCTGGAAGGCACAGCTCAAATGCTACTGGATTGATTTCCCTCTTGATCTGGAAAAGGCCAATGTACCTTGGACCCAACTTACGTGACGGGCATGGGAGTTTTAGATTGGCAGTTGATAGCCAAACTTTGTCTCAAATCTTCAGTGGATGGTTTCCTCTCCGTTTCCTGTCGTAGTGTTTCTTATAATCAGCCTGGGATTTCAGTGTAGACTCTGAGGACTTTACAGTTGTTCTGTAGCATGGAGAGTCTGTCCTGTACTGCTGGTACCGATGCTTCAGGAATGGTGTCAGGTATGGAGGAAGGGTGGAATCCATACTTGGCCCAAAATGGCGACTGGTTTGTAGCAGAATGGACTGAGTTATTGTAGGCAAATTCTGCCAATGGGAGTAGAGATGCCCAAAAAGCAGAGAAGCACCATAAATATTGCTCCAAAGTCTGGTTCGTTCGCTCCATTTGCCCATTACTCTGGAGATGGTAGGTGGCCGATAAGTAGAGTTCCACCTTCAGGGCTTTGCAAAGGGCTCTCCAGAACCTGTGTAAACTGCACCCCTCGGTCTGAGACGATATTACTGGGCAGACCATGTAACCTGACAATCTCTTTGATGAAGGTTAGTGCAGTCTCTGGTGCGGATGGAGTACCCACCATTGGTAAAAAGTGGGCCATCTTGGATAGCCGATCCACTACTTCCAGAATGGTAGTAAACCCCTCCAAGGGCGGCAAATCCACAATGAATTCCATTGCAACTATCTCCCAGGGACGATCAGGAATGGACAGGGCCCTAAGCAACCCCCAGGCCTTGGCTTTGTCTCCCTTGTTTCGCAGACACACTGAACACAACTTCACATAAGCTCTACAGTCATGATTCACGTTGGGCCACCAGAAGGATCGCTGGATTAGTTCCATTGTCTTACGGGCTCCAAAGTGTCCAGCCAGTTGATGGTCATAGAAAGATTTTATCCTTGTGCCACAGAAGACTATCCTGCCTTCTAAGCGAATTTTGTTTGGGTTCAGGGCATAGTACAGAGGCCTGCTTCATCAAAGACTTTAGGCTGGGTTGGATCAGCAAAAAATTTTGGGCCAACAAAATGGTGTTGGGGGGAGAAGGCTCCTCTGGATCCGGGAACATGCGGGAAAGGGCATCTGCCTTCTTGTTCTTGGATCCTGGGCAGTAGGTTATGTGGAAGTTAAACCTGGAGAAATATAAAGCCCATCTAGCCTGTTGAGGTCTTAGGCGCTTGGCGGACCTTAGATACTCCAGATTTTTATGATCTGTGAAAATCATAATTGGGTGGCTGGCTCCTTCCAAGAGATATCTCCATTCTTCGTATACTATCTTAATCGCTAAAGGTTCCCTATCTCCAACATCGTAGCTCCTCTCGGCTTGGCTCAGTTTTCTAGAACAAAAGGCTATTGGGTGAAGCAGAGCCTTTGGGCCCTGGAGGTGGGAGAGTACGGTTCCTGTAGCAACTTCAGATGCGTCTACCTCCAGGATGAAGGGGAGTGTTGACTCTGGATGCTGTAACACAGGAGCCGAGGTGAATTGATCTTTTAATTGCTCAAACGCTTTTTGAGCTTCCTGGCTCCAGCAAAATCGTGTATGCTGGCGGGTGAGTTGAGTAATGGGGCAATGATTGTGGAAAAGCCCTTAATAAATTTCCGATAAAAGTTGGCAAAACCCACAAATCTTTGGACCCCTTTCCTGTCTGAAGTTACAGGCCAATCCAGGATGGCTGATAGTTTCTGAGGGTCCATGGAGATCCCCTCGGTGGAAATTATGAGCCCCAGGAACTGGATGGACTGCTTCTCAAACTCACACTTCTCCGCCTTGGCATACAAGCCATGCATCCTTAGAATGTTTAGCACTTTCCTAACGTTCCAGTGAGGTAGAAAAAAATTAGGATATCGTCCAGGTAGACGATCACAAAAAGGTCAAGGTATTCTCTAAGGATGTTATTCACAAAATGTTGAAACATAGCAGGGGCATTACAGAGCCCAAACGGTATCACTAAGTATTCAAAATGTCCGAAGCGTGTTCTGAAGGCAGTCTTCCACTCATCGCCCTCTCTTATATGGACTAAATTGTAGGCCCACCGTAAGTCCAATTTAGTGAACACTCGGGCTGTTCGAAATCTCTGAAATAACTTGGGCACCAGAGGAAGAGGATACAGGTTTTTAATGGTAATTTTATTAAGTTCCCTGTAGTCAATGCAAGGTCTAAGAGACCGATCCTTTTTTTCTACAAAGAAAATACCAGCCCCGGCAGGAGAGGAAGAGGGGTGAAGCAATCATTTAGCGAGATTCTCATCTAGATAGTGCCGGAGGGCTTCCAGTTTAAGTTCGGATAATGGGAAAATTTGCCCAAATCGTATTTCTGCTCCTGGGAGTAACTCAATTGGGTAATCGTAAGACCGATGAGAAGGCAATGTGTCTGCCTTCTTTTTATCAAACACATCGAGGAAGTCATGGTAGGTAGAGGGAACTGATTGACTGGCCTCTGGTGAAGGTTGGACTGAGAGACATACGGAAGAATTGGTGGGTGTAGAGGCACCACAGTGTTGTAGACAATATTCTGAAGAAAAGATGATTTCCTTCTTGGGCCAATTGATCTGTGGGTTGTGGGCTTGAATGTAGATATCCTCCTGCGCTTTAATGGATGATAGTAAATCTACTTATAGCTGCTGCCACTCAACTTAGACCAATAAGTGTATATCAAAATATATGTGAATAGTGAAGCACTATAACAATCTGATCTAACGCTGGTGCAATACTACCATGCTAGATTAATAAAATCGTGCCAACATAATAGTGCTCAGTGGAAAATCCAAATTTGAATTAATTTTGAACAATGCAAAGTGAACAAACCATTAAATAAAGTGAACATCCAAATAGTGATGGTGATTATTCAAAATTGAAAGGATAGCATCACGTGCTATTTTACCAATATATATAACCACACAATTATAAATGATATATAACAATAATGCAGCAAAAATCATCTGTGAAATTCCAAAACATAAAAGTCCATGCAAGTGTAATTGTGCCCACGTGATCTTCACTCTAGTGAAAAAGAAAAAGGGATCCTCTAATGGCAGCAATGCATGCTCACCTCCACACCTTGACCGACACAGGGCTAAAAGGCTATAATTCACAATATCAGGTCCTCTCAATTCTGCTCATCATCAAAGGGACCGTGGAATGTGATAAAGACTTCTCTCAAGCGCACCTTATCCACTCCACCTCCACTCAAGGTTGTATGTATAGGATACAAAACAAAAATCCTTCCATAGTGCAGTATTTAATTATTAGAAAACAAATAAAAATGCTATTGCACTCACATGTGTTCCCAGCAAAAAAACATCTGTCACCACATCCTATGGGTGTACTGCATGGTAACTGGGTAGAGCAAGATGGCCGCTGCAACCGGAAATGCGTCACCTCGTACCGGATATGACGTACCAACGCGTTGCGTCACGTGCCTCGTGACTTCATCAGGGTTAACGCCCACAGGTAACCATAGTGTTTATATACAGAGACTGTCAGGTGATATTACTAATGAGGGGTCTGGCTCCCGGCGGCCATCTTACCGGAGCCCGTCATTCGCATCATAGGAAAGCATTACATGAAGTCACTATGATCCATAACTGAACCAAGAACTTATACATTGAAGTCGCCAGTATAAGTAATTGATATGTTAGTATACAGGACACACCGGATGCTAATAATAGTCAGTGATAATGACAATAAGTATATAACTACAAAAAATATATATATATATGACAAATATATATAAACCTTTATTCTAGCAATATGTCATATTGCTATACTTTTTACATGCATTAAAATAATACCACAATTCTAAAATTCTTTATTAAATCTTTTGTTAAAAATATTTTTTATATATAAGAAAAAAACATTTTTTAAACCAGATAAGATTATTAATACCATCAAAATTATTACGGTTTGTTAATTACTGTCACAACAGATCGACCATGGGACTAGATTACTAAAATGGATGCACCAGGGAAAAAATACAAAAACGAGAAACTAAAAAACTCAAGGGGCCTCTATACATAAATGTGTGTATATGTACCATGCATATATACCCATAGCTTGGGTTCACATCTATAATATGCCACTTACACTTATACTATAAAATATACACATAAATATTAAATACTTTTAAAAAAAATTACACATATATAAATATTAGATGTTATAAACTTTATATGTGACTTGTAAAAATTACGCTTCGGAGGCCACTTAAATTAGGTTAAAATGAAAATAAAATATTAATAGACCAGAGCGAGACCACATAAAAATAATTAAAAATCATTAAAAGTCACTGATAAAACAATTAAGATCAAACTCCACATTGAGGCCATAAGGTACCTGCGTGTGCATAATGTAAATCCACCTAGATTCTGATTGGCTAAGAGATCTAATTATGTTACTGCCTCTCCAGTGTTTAATATATTTCTCTATGCCACAGAATTTCAGACCAGAAGGGTCTTTGTTATGTTGTCTTAACTACTTGCCCTCCTGAGGATTTAGCCCCCTTAATGACTAGGCCTCTTTTTGCTACTCGGCTCTGCACTAATTCAACTGATAATTGCGCGGTCATGCAATGCTGCACCCAAACGAGATTTACGTCTTTTTTTTCACACAAATAGAGCTTTCTTTCGGTGGTATTTGATCACCTGTGCGCTTTTTATTTTTCACGCTATAAACAAAAAAAAACAAACATTTTTAAGAAAAACGATATTTTTTACTTTCAGCTATAAAAAATATAAATTAAACTCAAAGTTAGTTATAAATTTACCACGTTTTAAATTAAAGACATACAATCTCTAATCGTATATTCTGTGCCGTCATAATTAGATTTAAACGTCTTTCTTTTTAAATTTTTTCCTTTAGTTTCTCTACATGCATAACAATGTTTGCATGGGAAGAAACCTTTCTGGTCTAGAAAGGTAATTTTATTTGTCCTGCCCGGTGGATCTAGTACATTCTTCACCAACTTCATTCGCAAAGATGGTGCTTTTCTATAAATAAATTTAGGATAATCTGTCAGTAATTTATTCAGAACAGGATCTGCTTTTAGAATGGGCCAGTGTTTAATAAATATTTTCTCAACTTTTTAAAATGAACATTAAAATCTAAAATTATGGCCAATTGGCTATCGAATGTGTCATTTCCACATCTATCACCTATCAGTGACTTCCTCTATATTTTCAACTTCAATAATTTTTAACGTCGGTACGTCATTTCCGGTATGAGGTGACGCATTTCCGGTTGCAGCGGCCATCTTGCTCTACCCAGTTACCATGCAGTACACCCATAGAATGTGGTGACAGACGTTTTTTTTGCTGGGAACACATGTGAGTGCAATAGCATTTTTATTTGTTTTCTAATAATAAAATACTGTACTATGGAAGGATTTTTGTTTTGTATCCTATACATACAACCTTGAGTGGAAGGGGAGTGGATAAGGTGCACTTGAGAGAAGTCTTTATCACATTCCATGGTCCCTTTGATGATGAGCGGAATTGAGAGGACCTGATATTGTGAATTATAGCCTTTTAGCCCTGTGTGGGTCAAGGTGTGGAGGTGAGCATGCATTGCTGCCATCACGTGGGCACAATTACACTTGCATGGACTTTCATGCTTTGGAATTTCACAGATGATTTTTGCTGCATTATTGTTATATATCATTTATAATTGTGTGGTTATATATATTGGTAAAATAGCACGTGATGCTATCCTTTCAATTTTGAATAATCACCATCACTATTTGGATGTTCACTTTATTTAATGGTTTGTTCACTTTGCATTGTTCAAAATTAATTCAATTTTGGATTTTCCACTGAGCACTATTATGTTGGCACGATTTTATTAATCTAGCATGGTAGTATTGCACCAGCGTTAGATCAGATTATTCACATATATGGGTTGTGGGCTTGCAACCAGGGTATTCCTAGGATGGCTGGAAACATGGGGGATCTGATCCCATCAAAACGAATAAACTCCTGATGGCCAGAGTCGGTGGTTGCAAGAATAGGAATGGTTTCCTGGGTAACAGGTCCAGAACTCGGAGTAGTGCCATCCACAAGTAAAACATCAAGTCTCTGTTTCTTAGGCAAAAGAGGGATGTGTAAGTCCTTGGCCAGTTGGATGTCTAAGAAACAGCTACAAGCTCCCGAGTCAACGACTGCCTGCAACTTGACGTCCCTTCCAGCCACCTGCACGAACATGGGGAGAATGACATGGGTGGTTAAAGTTCAGGATAGCTGAAGGTACGAAGGATGTGGCTGGCTGGACTTACTTGGGCATACTGGGCAGTTACGCAGGAAGTGGCCCGTGGCCCCACAGTTACGAAAGAGGTTGCCTTGCTGTCTGCGTAGCCTTTCTTTCGGAGGTATGGCAGCTCAGAGAAGGCTGATTTGCATAGGTTCTACCTCCGAATTGTTGATGGGTTGCAGAGCAAGGGCAGGAGCTGTTGGCCCTGGAACATTTGGCAGAACCCAAGTGGGCCGAAAGGTCTGAGTACGCTCAGCGCGTCTTTCCTGTAGACGGTGATCCAACCGAGCAGTGAGCAGGATAAGGTTCTCCAAGGAGGAGGGAGCTTCCACCCTAGCTAACTCATCCTTGAGGGCTTCGGACAGGCCTAGATGGAACTGGTACTTCAATGCTGCATCGTTGCAACCGCTGTCTGCAGACCATTTACGGAACTCCACTATGTAGTCCTCCACAGGCCGCCAACCGAGTAGTAGAGCATAGAGGGCAGACTCAGCAGTGGAGGTCCTCTGGGGATTGTCGTAGAGGGCAGCCATGGCTTCAAAGAATTCACTCACTGAATTGAGTGCTGGGCTCTTTTGTTCCAGAAGACTATGTGCCCAAGACTGAGGTTCTTTAGACAAGAAGGAGATGATGAACCCGACCAGAGAAAAGGTCCTGGGTTGTAGAACAAAATATAATTCACCGGCATTCCTGAAAGCTCTGAACTTACGTTGATCCCCGAGAAAACGTTCCGGAGTAGGAACTCTGGGTTCTGGAGGTGGTAACATGATAGCAGGAGTGGTAGCAACTGACTGGGTTGGAACTGGCGGAGGGATCCTGGTCCACAGAAGTAGAGAGGGAGTGGACACGCCCTTCTAGCTGGAAGTATCCTTGCTGTAGATCCTTCACTGCTTGGGTAAGTGCCGTCATCTGTTGGCACAGGGCCTCTAGTGCGAAAGCGCCTCTCTCGGCCTCAGACATACTGGCTGGATGATACTATCACGTACCTGGTGATGGAGGCCAACGTAGAGAGGGCTTCCCTTGTGGATAAGTTCCGGACTCCCCTGAGAGTGGGACAGCAGGAGTCAGGCCCAAAGTTGCACAGGTCGCCTGTAGGAGTGCTGGTTGGTGGTCTACTCAGAAGCACAGCTGGTGCATGGAGACAGGTCTGCAGACAGGAGGCGCCTGTGCGTGGTATGCAAGCCCTTCCGGGATTTAGATGTTTACTGGGTAGTCGGTTCAAGCCAAGGTCAGGAACCAGGTGGGAATCAGAGCAGACGTAGTCAGATGGGATAGCCGAAATCATACACGGAGGAGCGAGAGAGAGTATCCGAGAGTATCCGAAAGCCAGGCCGAGGTCAGATCACGGGTAAGGCAGAGTAGACAGGTCCAGGAGCAAGCCAGGTCCAGGAGCAAGCCGAGTTGGTACCAGGAAATCACGGGTCAAATTCACAGGAAACAGGAACAGGGCACAGGGAGCTAGAGATCATCCAGCAACTTGAGGAAGTGATGAGCCTCCTTATAAAGGCCGTCTGGCACCAAACTGAGGCTGATGTGTCCTTCTGTGGCCATGCAGAGTACTGGCAGAAATGCCAGATCTTTCAGAACTTCTGCCATGGACAGGACCCTGACAGGTGGGTGTTGTATATGTTCACCCCACAATGGGTGATGATCAGTATTTTTGGCCCAGTTACACGTTGTTATTATTTAATCCCTTTCTGCAGTGAACCGGGCAGTCTCAGTGTCTATATGGAGGGGCCCTGGGTGTTTGATAGCCACCAGATTGCATGCGTGGGAGTAGCAGCAAATCTGACTTTGCTTTTAAGTTTGGCTGAAGATCACTTGTTACAGTTTTTGGATGGTGTGTGTATTGTACACTCATATTTATACCAATATGGTATATGGATGAATGATAATTGTAATATATAAGTAAATGTATGTATTTTTAGTTTTCATAGATCATATCACCCTTCTGCAGAGTCTTTGGTGCCATTAACGTCCCATAGAACTGGGGGTTTCTTGTAGTAACATATATATATATATTTTAACATACACACTCTTAGAAGGTAATACAGGTGGATGAGGCCTGATCATTCAACCATTTACATAATACTGGATAAAAATTTATATTAATGCAGCTTGGACATGAGATAAAATTGGGGGTCTCCAAAAGCAAATTTCAATGGACTATGTATTATGGTCTCTAAGGTCTTCACTGAAGCCTGCCTCACCACCTCCCCCCTGGACCCTATCCCCTCACAGCTCCTCCAGTCACCCCCCCCCCTCCATCATTCTCTCTCTCACCCACATCTTCAATCTCTCCCTCTCCACTGGCACTTTCCCCTCCCCTCTTAAGCACATGCACATCACCCCCATACTCAAAACCCCCCCCCCTGGACCCCACTGACCTGAACAACCTTAGACCCATCTCCCTGCTACCATTCACTTCCAAGCTCCTTGAGTGCCTGGCCTACAATCGCCTAAGCGCCCACCTCACTGATAACAACCTCCTTGATCCTCTACAGTCTGGCTTCCGTCCCCTACACTCCACCAAAACTGCCCTACTTAAAATCACCAACGACCTGCTAACCGCCAAAGCTAATAACCATTACTCTGTACTCCTGCTCCTTGACCTCTCCGTGGCCTTCGACACAGTCGACCACCCTCTCCTCCTTACTAAACTGCACTCCCTTGGCATCAGGGATGCTGCTTTCTCCTGGTTCTCCTCCTACCTATCCCAACTCTCCTTCAGTGTTACCTATACCACTGCCACCTCTCCCTCTCTCCCCCTCTCTGTTGGAGTCCCCCAAGGCTCTGTCCTCGAACCCCTCCTCTTCTCCATCTACACCTCCTCCCTTGGCAAACAAATACACTCCCACAGCTTCAATTATCACCTCTATGCCGACGACACACAAATTTACCTCTCCACCCCCCACCTCACCCCCTCACTCTCCGCCCGCATCGCCCACCTCCTGAATGACATATCAGACTGGATGTTGCTCCATTTCCTCAAATTAAACCTGTCCAAAACTGAGCTCCTGGTCTTCCCCCCACCCTGCGCCCCCCCCCATCCTCTCCATCACTACAAACAACACCACCATCACTCCCACCCCATATGCCAAAGTCCTGGGTGTCACCCTGGACTCAAACCTTTCTTTCCTACCTCACGTCCAATTACTATCAAGATCATGCAGGCTCCACCTCCGCAACATCTCAAAGATACGTACATTCCTCACCCCAGACACTACTAAACAACTCGTACACTCCCTCATCATCTCACGCCTGGACTACTGCAACTCCCTTCTCACTGGCCTACCCAAACAAACGCTATCCCCACTCCAGTCTATCCTGAACTCAGTGGCTAGACTCATCCACCTCACTAACCGCTCCACATCTGCCACCCCCATCTGCCAATCCCTTCACTGGCTCCCGATTTCCTCAGCGCATCAAATTCAAACTGCTAACTCTGACCTACAAAGCCATTCACAATGCCGCCACAAACTACCTAACCAACCTGATACCCAATTACTACCCTTCCCGTGCCCTTCGCTCCTCACAGGACCTCCTACTCTCTAGCTCCCTGGTCTCCTCCTCCCACGCCCGATTGCAGGATTTCTCCAGGACTTCCCCCATCCTCTGGAACTCCCTACCCCAATCCATCCGACTGTCACCTACCCTCCTCACCTTCATGCGCACCCTGAAAACCCACCTCTTCAGGGAAGCCTACCCCACCCTCACCTAACAACTGACCTCCTCCACTCCTCCCGCCACTCCATCCTCCACAGCCATTTCCTCCTGTACCACTTCCCCCCCCCTCCAAGATTCTAAGCTCGAAAGATCAGGGCCCTCGAACCCCTCGTGTATTGTACTGTTACTGTCTTGTCTTATGTTCTGTCCCCCTTGCTATTGTACAGCGCTGAGCAAACCCTTTGGCGCTATATAAATACTGTATAATAATAATAATAATTAAGGGAGATGAGTATTGCACAGCCGGCTGACATCAAAGAGGACTAGATGAATGCATAAGATCATTAGTACATTAAATAGCAGGCCCCCTCGAGGTGTTTAGTGCCCAAAACTGGCCAAAATAACAGCATGGCTCCTGGAGTGGAAAGGGTTATGTGGACACCTTTAAGAACTCAACTCTGAGCCAGAACAGGAATTAACTTTTATGACTTTTGGTTTGAGATGTTTTCAATGACTGCAATTACCAACACCCAACTGAGTATGTGCCCCAAGTCTGGACAAAAAGGGCCCTGGTATGAGATAGTCAGTGAAAGTGAGTTTGTGTTAGACTAGAGAGAACCCCCCTTTGTTCCCCTGTCCCCCATCTCCCCATTGCCCCATTCTTTTTCCTCATCTCCCTATTTGTAAATAAATCCAACCCTTGTTTCAATATCTAGCGGTCCTTCATTGGAACTAAAGTGTCCCAAACAGAGCACATTTTACAATGTAGGTCAAGTGACCATTTACTTTCTGACATCACTCATGTCTTTACTAGGCCTAATAACTGTCTTTTACTTTGCCCATTTAATGACTGACTGCACTGGCATGCTAATAGAGGTCATCTAACACAGTTACCAGCAGATTAATATTAGGCATTATAGGTTTGGAGCTTACACTAATTTTATATTTTTCTAAATGCCTACATATTTGCGGCATTTTGTATACAACTTTATTTTCTTGGAAGCCTCCTTTACTGGTCAAGTGACAACCATTGTTCTCTGTAATTCACAAACATATCTGATAAGCCCCATTTAATGACCAAATCCACTCAAAAGTAACATTTTAGTTATAAAAGGCTGTTAGTGGGTTCAATCACCAAATTGCTTTTTTTCATAATCACATCTCAAATAAAATATACTTAGCAGGAACATCTCTCAATTACATTTTTGGATGTAACAAAATATTAGATATAACACTAACTATATTACGTTCTCTTAGGAGTTTGTAAACTGACAGTTCAAATTCCATAAACTGTTTACAGTATATCGATAAGCCAAGTATTGGCTTTATTTGTGTTTTAGTGGTAGAGCTAATTCTAGTTGCTTATAGCATGACTTATGTCTCTGAGATTGCACACCTAATATACTTTTGTAGCGCTACCCCCCGCAGGGGCCACTTGATATTTCTTCTCACCAGTGGTTACCCTGACCTTGCAAACCTCCCGACACCTCTGACACTCTGGGTTCATACATATTTCAGCAGTATAGAATAATAATGCAAGAGACACAATTCTTTAGTAACACTTCTATATTAGACTTGTTCAAAAGAGTAGGCTACAGGAATAATGGGCTTAGGATAAACAACCCCAAGTAATGCATAAAATCGAACACTGGCAAAATGGGAATAATTAGTTAGCAACGTTTAACAGGTTATACCGTCATGAGTAGTAAGCTTCAATTATTTAATTGCAACACCAGCAGCAAGAGGGGGAAGAAAAGGTTTGTTGACTTATCAGCTCCCTTTGTGCCACTGGCACTTATATAAATGTATAATCTGGCATAAATAGCTATAAATACCCTAAATTGAATAACAATGGCCTTAAAAGAGGGAAGGTCCCTTTAACTAGAGATTGCAACTTGAGTCCTGCAGTGTTTAAAGTTCCTGATACGCTGTCTTCTGCTAGCAATGGTGGTACCCATAAGCATTAGTGAATACTGGTAAGTCAATGCAGTTAAACAGATAAGCCATGGTACTGCTGAAACAAAGGTCTCCTGGTAACTCAGGTGTAGATGTATCTGCATGCAGTGTCTCTAGAGTGATGACAGTAAGAGGTTGGGCATCCGCCCACTCACCAATCCTATGGATAGCACAGTCTCCTAGGAATGAGAGTTCTTGCCCTGGCTCTTGGATGGTTGCAGGGAAATGCAGAGGTACTGCCTGATAGCCTGTCAGTATGGCGAGCAGAGATGTCTGTGCAAAGACCGGACAATGACTGTCCGATGCAGAGAAGCTGATGTGATCCAGGTGTGGCGATCGGCATCACCTCTGTGCTGAAGTGATGTGAAGTGTCCCTCCCGCAGCAGTAGGCCAGCAATCTGTCTCTGGAAGAGACCGGCAGCCCCCCTGTGTTTAGCTGTTAATTCCATGCCAAAAGAGTGAGCTAGTCCCTTTCTGTAGAATACTTTCTTAGCATCCTTCTCGTTCTCCAGCTCTCTGGAAGTTGTAGTTCAATCAGCACTCAGGAATACAGTATGTGTTGGCTATAGGACTAAAGGTCTTAGATCCTATGCTGTCAGAAAAACTGAATCTACTCTGCTAACAGGAAATGATGTGGCAGTCCCAGTACTGGGCCCTAGGGGGAAAGAATTAACCATAGTCTCTGTAATGATGATAAACCCAGCACCTGGCTACACTTTGGTGATGTAACCATGAATGTATATGTTGAATGATTATGCCCTGAAAAAGTTACCACTTGTTTTAAAGTAAGCCTATACTGAAAGAAAGGTGGTGCATGCCATTAATGACCCTCTGCACACTTGCTTTGGATCAGTGACTCACAATGCATTTCAGCCATTGGATAAGCATGATAAGTATGACAGCCAGGCAGCTAGCCAACAATAGAAGCCTGCAAATGACTTTCAGTTATGGTTTCTATTAAACATATTCCAGAAAACTCTGCATGAAATGAGTACCTTGTACCTTGAAGTACCTTCCAACATTTCCCGGAGGCACAGGTGAGGTCATTGTGCTTCACTGATGCCTTCTTTGAAAACTGGGCAGGTCCTGCAAGAATGTTCTCTAGCCCATTGTAGGAGTGCATTCATGTGAGATTTTGAGAGCCCAGTTTTCTTCTAAGACAGCAGTGAATTAACAAGACAAAACCTGTACCTCCCAGAAGCATTAGGAGCCAGGGTTGAAGCAGGTATTGTGTTTCCTGGAAGGTCCACTTTTTAAAAAAAAAAAAAAAGAAGTATGCTTTAACAACTGGTAAATATAGACATCTTGTCATTTTATAGTCAGCTCTATCATCTCCTACAATGATTTAAATACTTTAATCCATTCAAAATTTAAAAAGAGTTTATGATTAAAGCAAAAAAAAAAAAATAATGGTAAAGCTCTATATATTGGAAAGAACACTGTTAAAATACTATAAAATGCAATTGGAAAAAAAACAGTTCTTTACTATGGAAACAGAAATGTCCTGCCCTACATGAAGATAATTTATATAATGTATATAATTGTTTCCAGGTTGCACAGAAACTTAAAACGATCAACAGCAGAAACAAATGATGTGGTCTTTGAAAACTGATGGTTATTAATGAAAGTCAATAGAGAGACCTAAGTTGTAAAGGTATTGTCTATTGGAAATAGAACACTGCTGAAGACAAAAAGAATGTGTATTTAAATCTGTTAAAAACTGAACAATCTAAAAAAATTAACAAAAGAAGCAAGTAATCATTTCCTTAAGAACTCTAGTGCCGTTGTAAAGTTTCCTAACACTTGCAGGCTTTGGAAGTACAAAGGCAGCTGAACATTAAAGGATAAGTTCACCTTTACAAAGAAATAATAAATGTAAATTTTTTGGAGGTAAAAAATATGCCTTAAATTTTTTTGTTAGGAGCCTGTAATGCAGTTTCTGCTTGTGGGTGTAATGCCAGGGTCCTGCAGACTGTCTGTGTAGCTGTCTTCCTGTACCTCCAATATGGGCAGGCAGTTACACAATGACAGGAAGCTCAATGAACTACCTACAGAGTTCAACAGCATTGGCACTTGTAGTTTTCACAGAACACTGACTGAATGATGCAGCTGGGCGGGCTCAGCTGTCAAAATCAGGGATCTGGGGAAGCGGAGGCCAGGGCATCTGTAACATATTATATGTTATACCCTGAATATGGATGTAACATGTACATGTTATAAAAGGTGAACTTATCCTTTAAAACATCCCAGGTCCTTTTAACACAATGATTTCACCATGTATGCTCACAGTCAACCTTTTTAACCTTAAACATGCATTTAAAAAAGTGAACCTCTGTAGATGAATTTTTTCTTTAGGCGTAGTTTTTGAAGGCCGCTTCCTGTAGTTTTCATTTATCACAGCATCTAAGTAGCTACACTAAAATGATATCTGAAGAATAAAAGGAAAATACAATCTAAGCTGAGACATTTTATTAAACCAAGTCAAATACACTAAGATATAGCAAGATATACCTGAACCCTTAACCTCAAAATATTTTATGGTCTCTGTATTGGGCACAGGGCTTTCTATTATATACTGGCACTCATGCAGAAAAAGTATTCCAAAGAAACGTGTTCTTGTTGTACACAATAGTCCATCATACCTGGGTTGTCTTCTTTACCCTAAGTTCACACCTAAGCATTTTCCTCATCAAAAAAGCACTACTTGCTTTTTGCAGCATTTTTATTGAAGTCTATAGAATCAAAAACACAACTTTTTGCTTTCAAAAAAGTCCCTGACCCTTTCTAAAAACCGCACTGGACGAAAAGGCGGAGATGTGAACGTGTCCCATAGGAAATCATGTTAAATGGTCTGTAGTGCATTTCTGTAAAACGCTGCGGAAAATGCTTAGGTGTGAACCTAGGGTAAGAGTGGGTGAGCTTTTGTCAAAATGTGCAAATATGCGCAGCATACTTGCAAATATGTGCATACTTGCACACATACAGTACCTACTATCAGACATGACAGCTCTAGGCTTGATGTCGTCCTGCTGAAAAATCTTTATTTTCATATCAGTGCACCACAGGTTGTGGTTGTCCTAAAGTACTTGTGAAGAAACTAAAAGACCAATGGAAATTACAGAGGGTTTATATCTCCCATTCTTGTTGCGGATTTACTAACTGCTATTATAAATAGGTTATTTTAAATCAACCCAAACTGAAAAATTTTATTACATTAAAAGAAATACTACCATGCATCTGAATGTAATATACATTGCTGTTTTCCCTTAAAGCTAAATGCATACTATACTCCGATTATATTTCCAGTGTTGTCCTGACGGTTCTTAAATATAGTTATATTCACTGGTATTCATGCAGGCATACATACAGTATATTCTGTATATACATACATAAACTAAACCTCCTAAAAATAAGAAGCTAAGATTATCTTACATGAATGTATGTAAAAACATAAAAATATGAGAACTGCTTTATAAAGTCACTGCGTGGAAGGGTCTTGCTTACTCTGTAAAAGTCTAAACGAAACAGTCTAATCAGAAACATTACATTCTAAAAGGCTCACATAGCAATTTTTGAAAAATTAAATTAATCCTTTTGCAACCGACTCTTGGATAGGGTGCTGAATCCTACCTTTTGGACTGTGTAGTATCCTTTTTCTTTTTTAAACTGAACTCAAGAACAAAATATATGCACAAACATACTCTCTACATTCCTGAGAGGATAGGGGATTTCTCAACTTTGCATGGTAGACATGCATTAGTTTACTAAGGAAAATTAGAAAAGAAAAAGGAATCGTTAGATCAAAATACTGTATATTAGGCATTTCTTGACCTGCAGATGCTCTTTTCAATTCCTTTCACAAGCCTTCATTTGAATTTTGTTACAGAATCTTATTGTTGGGGAGATCAAAAAAAAGTTATCAGGTTTCATGTTTAATAAAGGCAAAAGAAAATCGTGCGCTGCCAAATAATGTGAATAATAATAGATGAGCTGCTGCAAACAAGTGTTATGTGTGTAAACATAAACAACAGACTAAAACAAATGAAAGTGTTGCGCTGCTAGCATAAATCAATACATGTAAATATACGAACAAAAACGTGACTGATAGTCCCAAAAGATGATAAAACATAAAAATAAATGCAATTCTTCAAAAAAATACAAATAAGTGAAAAATCTTCCTGCTGGTGATTGCACCCAAAATCCTAGTGCTGTAAATATTCAAAACATGTGAATCACCACAGTGAACATAGACTTTCAGGTGGACTCTCACCTTCTCGCATGGAGCTGTATGTGGACACAAGTCATACAAAGCATCTCCGCTATTGGTGGGGGTAACACATAACTTGCTCCTCTGTGCACTCTTCCCCTTATGAATCACCTTCACAAATGGCACCCGATTTCAGTACAGCCAACTCTGTGGATAAAGCTCGACAACCACAAAGTAGACCACAGTGCAGTAGGCTTCTTTAAAAGGCATATATTTATTAACCACTTGAGCCCCAGCCACTGCATCAAAACGTTTGCAGGGCGGCACGGCTGCGCAAAACCACGTTTTAAAACGTGGTTTTGCAAAACAGGTAGGGGGCGCGTGCGAGGTGTCAGCAGCGGGTCTCAACGGCCGGGTCACGGCCGGTCATTACCGGCCGTTTCCCGGCGATTAGCGGCAATCGCTGACAGAGAGCAGGTCTGCATTGTTTACACACAGCCCTGCTATCTGTCAGTTGCCTGTCAGCTCCTGACAAGCTGATCGGGACAGAAGAGTTTATCTGTCCCGATCAGTGTGTCTCCCTGCAGTACACCCCCCCAGCCCCCTAGTAAAACACTCCCCTCACACAGTTAACCCTTTCAGTAAAAAAAAATGTTAACTCCTTCCTCCCCAGTGCCATTAGTACAGTGTCAGTGGGGTTTTTTTTTCACTGATCACTGTATTGGTGTCCCTGTCAGTTCCCCCCCAGTGTCAAAATGTCCGCTGCAGTCCCGCAGTCCTGCCATAAGTCGCTGATCGCCGCCATAAGTCACTGATCGCCGCCATTATTAGTATAAAAAAAATTAAATCCCAGTATCTTTCCCGCCATTTGTAAACACTATAACTTTCATGTAAACCAATTAATTTACACGTATTGGTATTTTTTTTAGCAAAGACATGTCGAAGAATGCATTTTGGACGAAATTTGTGACAAAATTTGATTTTTTAATTTTTTTTACTGGACATGTGTTATAGCAAAATGTCCAAAATATTGTTTTTTTTCTCAAAATTGTCAGCCTTTTTTTTATAGCGCAAAAAATGAAAAACGCACAGGCGATCAAATACCACCGAAAGAAAGCTCAATTTGTGGGAAAAAAAGTATGTAAATTTAATTTGGGTGCAGTGTTGCATGACTGCGTAATTGTCAGTTAAAGTAACGCAGCGCCGTAACACAAACCTCTTCTGTAACCGCTTCCTGACCACCCTACAGCAGAAATACTGCTACAGGGCTCAATATGCCTCTCAGCAGATAGCTTAGGGTGTCTAATTTCCGAAAAGGGGTCATTTGAGGGTGTTTGTACTATCCTGATATTTTAGCACCTCAAGAAATGTGATGGGCAGTCAGAAAGTAAAAGCTGTGTAAATGCCATTATCTATACCATAGTTTGTAGACACTATAACTGTCACACAAAGCAATAAATATACACTTATTGGGATTTTTTTAACCAAAAACATGTAGCAGAATACATTTTGGCCTAAATTTATGACGAAATTTTAGTTTTTTTTAGATATTTTTTATGACCAAAATGAGAAAATATTGTTATTTTCAAAAAAAAATTTTTTCCTTCAAAAATTTTTCTGGTTATAGCACCAAAAATAAAAAGTGCACAGGTGATCAAATACCACCAAAAGAATGCTCTACTTATGTTAAAAAAAGGACATAAATTTCATTTATGTACCGTATTGCATGACCGCGCAATTGTCCGTTAAACTAGCGCAGCGCTGTATAGCAAAAAAATGGCGTAAATTGCAGTATCTATACCATAGTTTGTAGACACTATAACTTTCACACAAAGCAATCAATATACACTTATTGGGATTTTTTTTTACCAAAAACATGTAGCAGAATACAGTTTGGCCTAAATTTATAACTAACTTTGAGTTTACTATATATTTTTTATAGCTGAAAGTAAAAAATATCGATTTTCTTCAAAATATTTGGTCTTTTTTTGTTTATAGCGTGAAAAATAAAAAGCGCACAGGTGATCAAATACCACCAGAAGAAAGCTCTATTTGTGTGAAAAAAAGGATGTAAATTTCGTTTAGGTGCAGCATTGCATGACCGCGCAATTATCAGTTGAATTAGTGCAGTGCCGAGTAGCAAAAAGAGGCCTGGTCATTAAGGGGGGTAAATCCTCAGGAGCTCAAGTGTTTAAAGCATATGAACTCACATGATAATAGTGTTAAAAATGCATGAAACAGCGGTAAAAATCAATCAATCAATGGAGAGCAAGTCCCTGCCTGTTGGCGATGAGCGCTGACGTCACCTGACTTCTCACGCGTATTGTCACACACCACATGACTTTATCAGAGGTTTCCCTATTAAAATAATCTGCCCTGTTCCTAAAGCAGGGAAATAAATATCTTCAAATTGTATTTTTTCAAGGTATTGTAGCACAAATATTTTCTGTTACTCCTCCCAAAAATTGCAACAACAATATATACAACATCACAGTGTTCTAAACTCCAGTGTGGCATTCCTTTCCCACCAGTCCACTCTTGTTTTTACTATCCCCCCGTCTCTGTTTCTCCATGATAATATTAATAGAAGTGAGTGAGATTTTAAATATGCACAGTATATGGCTCGCACGTTGCTGCTGCCTTATCTGTGGATATCCACAGCTTTTTAAACTATTAACTCTCTTTGGTTTGCTGGTCACTGCATTGTCTTATTTTTGTTTCACTAGTTGTTCACAATGGCCCCTGCCTTATCAACAGGCAGAGAAAATTACCATTTGTGACTCCCTGTAGGCATAATAACTATTCAACCACACCCTTTACCAGATCCATTTACTGGGATCCCTTCAGTACATTATTAAGTTTTGTTATAGATATGTTACGGATGTATATAGATCTGTGCTGTATATAATAAGCTATAATAAACATACATTATATAGGTAACAGGAAAGGGTTTATAAAATGTGTACTGTGTCAACTAATAATCTAGCCATTGACAAATTCAAATTTGAAAAATAATGACTCAAAGAGCTCAACAACAGTAGTCAATTGTCACCTTAGGACTGCACTGTAGTCAAGGCCTTTCTTAGAAGGTGGGTACCCAATTTATATAATGAAAACTGGTCCCCACAAACGTCCTTCATACCCTTAGACATGACCTGCTATTTGCCACTACCTGTTGCTATTATCTCCCACAGTGGGACCCTTCACTTGCCTACCAGGCACTTATACCCCCTTCCTTACCAGGCCAATTTTCAGCTTTCAGCGCTGCCGCACTTTGATTGACAATTGCGCAGTCATGCAACATTGTACCCATATGAAATTTTGATCATTTTTTTCTCACAAATAGAGCTTTCTTTTGGTGGTATTTAATCGCCACTGGGCGCTTTACTTTTTGCGCTATAAATTAAAAATGCAAAAAATTTGAAAAAAAAAAAAAAAGTTTCTTTGTTTCTATTATAAAATTTTTCAAACAGGTAATTTTTCTCCTTCACTGATGTGCGTTGATGAGGCAGCACTGATGGGCACTGATAGGCGGCACTGATGGGCACTGATGGGCACTGATAGGCAGCACTAAAGGGCACTGATAGGCAGTACTAATGAGGTGGCACGGATAGGCGGCACTGATAGGCAGCACTAATGAGGTGTCACGGATAGGCGGCACTAATATGCAGCACTGATAGGCGGCACTGATAGGTGACACTGATGATGGGTACTGATAGATGGCACTGACTGGCATCACTGCTGGGCACTGACGGCACTGACTGGCACAACCGCTGGGCACTGACTGGTGGCACTGACTGGCAGCACTGCTGGGCTGCACTGGTAGGTGGCACTGGTGGGCAGCACTAGTGGGTGGGCACAGGTGGGTGGCACTGGTGGGCACAGGTGGGTGGCACTGGTGGGTGGCACTGCTGGGCACAGGTAGGTGGCACTTCTGGGCACAGGTGTGTGACACTGCAGAGTGGCACAGGTGGGTGCCGATCCTCGCTCTGACAACTGCCGGTTCTCAGCAGTACTTTCCTCACGATCTGACAGCGTGAGGAAAGTGCAGCCGAGACCCGGGACTTGCATTTCCCTGTGATCAGCGTGTCATTGGACACCGCTGATCACGTGGTAAAAGGCCGGTATGATTGGCCTTTTACCACATCTCGTGATCAGCTGTGTCCGTAGGACACAGCGATCACGGAGATCGCCGGGTGCGCGCCCCCTGGGGCGTGCAGGAGAGCGCGTTCTGGGGGGACGTCATATGACGTCCACCTGAACTGGCCGGCCGCAGTGAAGCCGTCATTCGGCTATCTGCAGTCGGCAACTAGTTAAACTCTGGTGTTGGGTCCTTGTAACCTGGTGAGCCTGGGACAACTTTCCCATTTTTATAACGGTTAATAACCTCACATAATTTTAGATCTGAAATACTGTTACCCTTTTATGTCTGAACGCAACTCAGGCTAAAGTAAATTCAAACAGGTTTTACATCTCCTGCTCAGCAGTAACTCTGTAGACAGCAGTCTGTACTGGGGCATGTAGATACAGTACATACTGAGAGAAAATGTTTGCTGCTTTGTTGGTTCAGTCCTTGTTATTATTCTTTCTATTGTATCTTTGGAACAGGCATTTCGTTTTTAGCTTCTCTATTTAAAGTTGAGAGGAATGCAACTTTGAACAAAACAGTACTTACCAGATTGCAGTTGGCTCTGATTTTTTTAAGTACTTGAATGAGTGTAATATGTTATTAAGTGTTCTTGCAAGAACACTTATTGTTTTCTCACATATATATTCTTATTCTTAATATTATAGCCATATTTACCACCCTAACTCCTCCCACATTTTTTACACTACATAGACAAGTAATATACCGAAACGTGTGGATTGTTCCCGATTGGTGTGCTATTACTTTGTGGAACATTTCACCAAATGGTTCACGAAATATCGCCGCTTTTGTGGTGAAATTTGTCCCATAGGAATGAACTAGAGTGGCAGCAGAGTATAGCTAGAGTGTGGAAGGAAAAATCAGGACATGATTTCTAAACTGCCATCACTCTGTCATTTTCAAGCTCACCTACACAAATCTTATATCAAAACGTTCAGCTATCCTGCTGTCACTAAAAATGTTCACGGCCAAGCCATACTCCTGATAGTTTTCACAATATGACCATTTGTTTGCAACTCACACCTCCCATTGACTTTCATTGAAACTTCACTCACAGCCACCTGAAATTTGAAGGGACATTTTTTAACTGTGTCTGTGCCTTCATTTTTAATATTTCAGAGACATACTATACATCAAAATGAAGGTCTGGTTCTTGTGATTCTCACAATATAAGGCTCTTCGCATTTACACTTTTAAAACTACTTTTAAAAGTAAAAGTGTGCTATTACTTTGTGGAACATTTCGCCGAATGGTTCACGAAATATTGGCGTTTTTGTGGTGAAATTCGTCCCATAGGAATGAATGGCGGAATGTTCAAAACTAGAGTGTGAGCTGAAAAATCAGGACATGATTTCTAAACTGCCATCACTCCTTCATTTTCAAGCCCACCTACACAAATCTTATATCAAAACGTTCAGCTATCCCTGCTGCCACGAAAAATGTCCACCCAGTTACTCCGCCCACTCCAGTTGTAGACTACTGGTGGAGGCAAGAACGCTTCACACAATTTCCCCAGAAATTTTAGCTTTTCTAGTTATTATTATTATTATTATTGCAGGTACTTATATAGCACCATCAATTTATGCAGTGCTTTCCATATACAGTATATTGTACATTCACATCAGTCCCTAACCCTCAAGGGACATACAACCTAAGGTATGTACCTGACTTGATGAATTCTCATGGGTGGACATTACTTTCATTGCACTATAGCACATGGCTTGAAAGTTTTCATTCATTTAATACATTTAGGTCACATTTAGGTCTTCTTGGTATGCATAGAAGACTCTCTTTGAAGTCCTAAAGAGAGGCTGTCTATTATGTAGTCTCTCCATGAGAATGAATGGAGATTCCTATGTGCATGTGCTGAAGAAGCAGTGCGTAGCTGGGGGAAATTTGATGGAGAGGCTGTGTGGATAATTGTTCTAAAAGTACAGTTATCCAATAAGTGTTTACTACCTTCTCACAAGGTTAGGTACAAGTGTTAGGTAGACTTCCAAAGTTCACATCACTCAGTGTTGAATGCCTGTCCTTTTATATTTTGGAGCAGCACCAGTCCTCCAGTTCAGTTTTGTTCCCACATAAATATGAAGTGTAGAGGTTGTCTCACTTTCAGAACAGTTATTTCCATTTCCATTGCAATGCAATAGGAAACTGACTCGTATTTCCTCCTTAATGAGTCGTATATCTGATGGCAAACTCAATATATACAGTATGTCAATGATTCTTACAATAGTGACTTCACAATTTGTAAAAGACACCAGTCACATCTGTGAATTTCACCAAGCGTTGTATAAGTATCCTTAAAATAGATTTTTGTTCCACAGTTTTTCTTTGTAAATTTAGATTAAATTCTCTTTTTCTGCAGTAGATAATCTGGTGCATAGGGCATACTAGAATACTTCTGAATCTGTCTTGAATATGTAGATGTGACTTCATAAATTATTGTCTTCTCCTAAACCATGACAGAAGCTAAATTCAGAATTTCTATCACCTCCATTTACAGGGCATACTATCCTTCGCATGGTAAAAGCCCTCATCTTGGTGAAGATTCTAAATTGATGACAAAAGTGTATGTTATTTATTTATGAGCATCATACATTCCTATTAAAAAGGCAACAGTTTATGGGGTTACTACATCATAGAGTAATTCTAGCTTCTGGGTGATGAATTATATAATGTTACATTGGAAAGTAAGGTTTGTGTACGCATTAATGCAGTACAGCAAGTGGATGCTTGTGTAATGTTTCTGTAATTCTATGATATGAAATGTGGAGAAATATTAATTCCCATTCATCTTAACTATACAAAGCATCATAAAATGTGGTATTCATGTATGTCTCCACCTGTTTCCAATGCAATGTAAACCTCATTATTTTGTGTATTCTCCTAAGTCTTCTTATGAATAATGTTAATTTATTTTCCCTTCACTTCCTATAGAAAACTGCAGAACAGATTAACAATATTTCTGAATCACTATAGATGTAAATTTACATATGTAAATCCATTTGTGATGCAGGTGTCATTTTCATAACACAAACCATTTTAGGCTGATTCTAACGATGTACTTTGAATATAAAACTTGTATATATTTTTTTATAATAGCTTGTGACTGCAAAATAGAATAGAGAAGAAAAATGTATTTTCTTTAAAATTTTTATGCTGAGTGCCTGCATACTGTAAGTACAACTCTCAGAGATGGCACAATCATGTAAATCCTGGTGTCTGTGCAGTTCTTGGCAGTGTTCACAAATATCTGACACAGATCAGCCCTAAAGGAGCTCTTACCTTATTTGCTACAAAGTTGCATGGTTGCACTCTGATCACTGTGAGAGAGGCGACTGAGGAAAGTTTTCCTCCTACCTGCATCAGACTGCTGACATCTCAGCCTAGAATAAGTCACCTAACTGGAGCTCAGGGACTGCTTTTTAATTATTATTATTATTATAATACAGGATTTATATAGCTCAACAGTTTGAGCAGCGCTTTACAAAATGAAGGCAGAGATTACAGTTACAATACAATTTGGCACAAAAGGAATCAGAGGGCCCTTTAATGATAAATGGTAGGGATTTTCTAAAAATAAAAAAAAGTAAAAAAAAAATGACTGAAGCTATACAGCATATTGTGACATGTCAGGAATTTATTCACACTGCTTTTAAAATTAAAATCCTCCACTTTGAGGATTTAAAATAAATATTCCAAGACCAATTTTTTTAAAGAATTGTGTTTGTGCATGATTGCCCTCATTGCCTCTACATTCTGAGCCTATGAGGATTTCCCAATATTCTGCCCAGCATTTGACACATACACAGCAAGATGAAAACACATTATAGACACTAAAAAACAAAAATATGGGTTCTTGCCTATCTCAGTTTCATACATCACGTATCAAGTGTATCATTAGGTGGAAATTGAAGTATGTTAATAATAATACCAATCTTGTGGCATTGTACAATCTGACACTCAAAAAAAGAACAATACAGATAACACAGATACATACAACCAGGGGCGGACTGACAACTCATGGTGCCCCCGGGCAATAAGGATCATGGGGCCCCTGTGTCCTTGACAAAACTCAAAATAGCCTATGAAAAATATGTACCAGGGGCATCTCATGGGGCCCCCTACTGACCCCGGGCCCTCGGGCAGTGTCTGAGTTTCCAAATGGTCAGTCCGCCCCTGCATACAACTACATAGAAAAAAAAAACAAATACAAAAAGAGAAAAAGCCATGCCCGTATGAGTTTAACCCTTTCGTTGCCAGAACCGTTTTTGCATTTATTGCACACATGTTTAATAAATAATTTTAAGCACGAAGGTTACACAAAGCCCCCAAACATTATATATTTTTTGAAAGCAGATTCCATCGAGAATAAAATAGTGGTAGTTACAATTTTTGATGTCACATGATATTACTGCAAATGTCTAAGAAATACAATACAAAAAAACACACTAAAGTGAATTTTAGGGCAAACAAATGTGATACATTATCAAAATGTTTGGTAAAATATAAAAAACAAGGTTACACCAGGTAAATAGATACCCAACATTGTCCAATCTTAAATTTGTGTCTACCTGTCTACCTATGGAGTAGCCTATATTTTCATAGGAGATGCTTCAAAAGGTCTTACAGGTCATCAATTTAGCATTACAGAGGAGGTCTTGTGCTAGAACTATTGCTCTAACTCTGGTGTGTGCGGCAATATGTAACACGTAGGCTCGTAGGCCTACATAGACACGTAGGCTGGCCCAGCCTTGTGCTTACATTTGTACATGCGAACATGTGGGGGGGCTCAGAATATTTTGGGGGGAATGTTACGTGCTGAGGTTTAACTTTATTTTTTTGCAATTAATTTTTGCTTAACTTTTTTTTTTTTTTATCACATAGGGAACACAGAGTCCCGTATGTGATGATTTTTAGGTGACAAGCTCACTTTAATGAGACATGCAGGGTCTAAAAGATGTATGGCGTATGGACCTGGCAGCAAAAATCTAACCATCTTTCTCAACTTTTTTACCCTAGAGGAACCCTTGAAATAATTTTCAGGTCTCTGGATACCCTTGCAAAAAATCTTATATGTACACTCATGGTACATCAATATGTTATAGATATAGCAATAAATAAAAGAAATAGAAATTGGACATACCTGAGTATTTGACACACAAAGGGAAAAATGCTCTAAACAATATTAATTTCAGCAATAGTCATTAAATTAAAAAAAATGTGAAGACATGAGTTCAAGGGGTGAGTTAAATCCAGAGACATTCTGCATTAAATCCAGTGACATTCTGCATGGATTTTGTTTTCCCCATGTTTGTATTGATTGTCTACAAGTGATTTGATTTCTTCTACAAGTTAAAAAACCTACTGGTTGGTTATATTTTCTGCAGGATACTGGTGAAAAGCCTCTGTTGTATCTTGGAGAATCTCTAATATACTATATTGCCAAAAGTATTGGGACACCTCTCCAAATCATTGGATTCAGGTGTTCCAATCACCTACATGGCCACAGGTGTATAAAATCAAGCACCTAGGCATGCAGACTGCTTCTACAAACAATTGTGAAAGAATGGGTTGCTCTCAGGAGCTCACAATCAACTGTTAGTGGTATTATAACAAAGTGGAAGCAACTGGGAACAACAGCAACTCAGCCATGAAATGTTAGGCTGCGTAAAATGACAGAACAGGCTCAGCGCATGCTGAAGCCAACAGTGCACAGAAGTCCCAACTGTCTGCAGAGTCAATAGCTAAAGACCTCCAAACTTTGTGTGGCCTTCATATTAGCACAATGGCAGTGCATAGAGAGCTCCATGCAATGGGTTTACATGGCCGAGCAGCTTCATCCAAGCCTTACATCACCAAGTGCAATGCAAACTGTCAGATGCATGGGTTAAAGCAAGCTGCTACTGGACTTTAGAGCAGTGGAGATGTGTTCTCTGGAGTAATGAATCACACTTCTCTGTCTGGTAATCCGATGGACATGTCTGGGTTTGGCGGTTGCCAGGAGAACAGTATTTGCTTGACTGCATTGTGCCAAGTGTATAGTTTGGTGGTGGGGGGGATTATGGTGTGGGGTTGTGTTTCAGGGGTTGGGCTTGGCCCCTTGCTTGTAATGAAGGGAACTTCTATGGCATCAGTGTAGACATTTTGAACAATTTCATGCTTTCAACTTTGTGGGAACAGTATTGGGATGGCCACTTCCTGTTCCAACATGACTGCGGACCAGTGCACCAAGCAAGCTCCGTAAAGACATGAAAGAGCGAGTTTGGGGTGGAAGAACTTGACTGACCTGCACTTCAACCCAATAGAATACCTTTGGGATGAATTAGAGTGGAGACTGTGATCCAGGCCTTCTCTTCCGACATCAGTGCCTGACCTCACAGATGCGCCTCTGAAAGAATGGTCAAACATTCCCATAGACACTTCTAAACCTTGTGGACAGCTTTCTAAGAAGAGATGAAGCTGTTATAGCTGCCAAGGGTGGGCCAACTCAATAATATTGAACCCTACGGACTAAGACTGGGATGCCATTAAAATTCATGTGTGTGTAAAGGCAGGCATCCCAATAATTTTTGCGATATCGTGTATGTACCAATGCTCCTCTGATTTGGACCTTTCAAATAACAAGTGAAGCCCTAACTGAGAAAATGTGCTACTTGTGAACCAGTATAATCCACTCTGTTTTGTATTTGCAACCAATATACTGAATATAACAAATGTGACATCCAAGTAAAAAAAGCAACTGTTTAATATTCTTCTGAAAGCTAGGAACATTTAAAAACTGCACAATAATCATACCATTCCTCATTGAGTGGATGCTGTATTAACTTGCAGGCAGCTTCAACGTTTCAAATGGTTGATGCATATGTGGCTTTCTCACTGCATACTGTGGGCACACTTGTCTGGGTCAATACAGCCAAATAGGCTCTGCTAGTCTCTTATTACCCTTATATACTCTCTTAAAGGGTTGTGACATTGTCAATCAGTGCATTCAGGACACCGCAAACCATGTTAGAAGTGAAAGAAGTAATAAACTCTACTTACAGATCAGTAGACCAACTTAATATATAAGCAACAGGTTGTCTAAATAACAACTGACACCTAGCTATCATAAAAGTACAATTGCTGTGGTGGGGGAATTGGACCTTTACCTCCTTTGGCAATAAACTGTTACCCTAGGTTCACATCTGTGTGGGTGGTGCCGCTGCGGATCCGCAGGAAAATCCGTGCAGCCGCACCACCCGCACAGAGAAATGCGGACCTGCGGGCGGGTGCCATTAGTTCTAATGGCACGCCGCCCGCACTGGGAAAAGCAACCATACTGGGAAACAAGGTTCCCGTGTGGGCTGCATTTTTAAAAGAAGTGCAGGGACTTCTTTCCCTGTGTGTCACGGGCACAGAAGTCCATTCAAATGAATGGGCTCTTGTGCCCGTGCAAAACACAGCCCGCACGGCCGCATTATTGTGAACCGGGGGTTAAAGTGTAGCAAATGCATGCTTTATTTATGAAAGGAAAAAAATAAAATGTTTTCTTACTGCTCGAAAATGCTGACAGATGAACTATGGTTTAACACCCAACATAATTGCAAAACTTCATTAAACCCCTCCAAAACACAAAACTTTAACATACTTAAAATTAATTGCCATTCATCTTGCATAAAAACATGTACATTGTTGAGTGTTGAACCCTAATATATTTATATAAAAGTAGTCATAATGACATTGTCTAATCCATGCATTCCTTGCATTTTCTGTGTAGTTAAAATGATACTCCTGCCATATTTAATTAGCCTTGGAGTTTATAAAGAAGTTGCTGATTTGTTTAATTTTCCCACATTGTGAGGCTTCAGACAGAGATAAGTGGCTATGAATGAAATGTCGATGGCATACCTCACCAGACCAAAATCAGGAACTGTGCAGAAAGTAGGTTGTCTCAACGTTTGTCATTCTCTGATCCAAAAATATGAATGAATAGCACACCTTACACTAGATTCAAAACACGGGCAATGCTGAGAAAAATTTGAGCTATTGTCAGTGTATTATTGTTGTCTGGGTACCGTTTGAAGAGATTTCTTCTCATTTCAATAACTTTTCAGTAGCAAGGAAAACAGTTAGAACCATTGAAAATAATTTAATTGCTCTGGTGGATTTGTACTGTGCTAGGCAAATTTTGGTTCAAAGTGTTTAAATGTTTATACGCCTTATTCAGAAGCCATATTCCTAATGACCCTTGGGTCGCACTCCATCTGAAACCTCCCTCTCTTAACAAATCATAAATCAAGCTAACAATGTTTATTCTCTTAGCAGCCAAACAAGCAATCGCTGAGGCATGGAAAAAAATATTTTGTATTTTACAGACTTTAAACAACGTATGGACTCATTTTTTTATTAATGAGAAAGTAAAAACTATAATTATGGATACCCATCCGGAATTTCTCAATATGTGATCCTTGTGGATCCAATATGTTCACATCTCAAGAGGAAAGGCTTGCCGTTGCTCCCGACCATATGATTAAGCCCCTGGTGGGTGGGGCGAAATGCATCAGGGTGTGTGGTTTGGTGGAGACATGTAGGCTGAGGCCACGCTTTATCGTTTATTCACCTTGGCTGGTTGGGAGTAGTGTTGATTTGTTGTTCTTTACATTTACTAACCCCCTGGATTGGTATTAGGGCAAGCCTGCACCCTATGTTCTGGGATACAGAGATGTGCTTTCACCTCTACTTTGAGGGGCACTATTAGAACATGTCTGCACTCCATGTTCTGGGACACAGGAATGTGCTTTCACCTTTTCTTTGAGGGGCACCATTAGGACATGCCTGTACTCCATGTTTTGGGGCACAGGGATGTGCTTTCACTTCTACTTTGAGCGGCTCCAAAAGCAATCTAACAGGTCGCAGATATACTTCTTTAAGAAACACTGAAAATGTTGGCAATCCCAGAACCTGCCTTAACCCCCTGGCCCCCCTTGTCCCCTTCCTCTCCTTCTCCTACTCTGTGCTTTTCTTCTTCCTTTATTTTACTGTTTTCCTTACTCTTGTGATCTATAAGGAGCACACAATGATTTATATACTCTCCTCCTACGAATTACCAACTAGGTAGAACTGTAGTGCTTAGTAACTGTGTATGAAATACTTTTCTTCTTATCCTATGTAAACCTACTGTTTATGAAAATAATCAACATGTAACTCCTTGTACCATATCAATACCTTTTTTTCAATGAAAAGTGAAAATGATTTTATTGCTATCAGCACTTTTCTTTCCAAACGACAACTGCTATGTCCATTCCTTGTCCTGGAGTTGCAGGGACAGGAAGTGAGGGAAAAAAACTCCCCAATGTGGTCACCAATAGAAAGAAAGGCTGGAAAAAAACTCTAGAACTCTCCAAAAGCTTTCCAAAGCTAACAAAATTTCCAGAACTTGTCTTTAAGGCCAAGTTCACACTATTGCATACCGGTAACATGCACACAATTATGTGTGTTTCCAACAAAATATAGAAATGTACTGCCATTTAGCAGACTGTGGAAACCAGATACCTGGAATAAATATTATGGTGTAATTTTACAGAGTGTGGCTTTGTTTTCACTTTTTTTTCCAATCTATGCTGAACAGGATGGGCAGAGGGAGCCAACACCTATTACACAAGGAAGACTTGAAGAGTGGTTGAACAAAGTTTAAAGCGGTGAAATTTCCCTGTGGGATTTCTACTAGATGCATGGAGGTACTTTTAATTCTTAATGGCAGCCCACACATCAGTAAAACGACTGTGTTTTTGGTTGTGCGAAACCTCGTGGTGCTGCAGCACCATGCGATTCTGCGTGGCACGATTTTTAACAGGGGCAGCCCTATTGCAAGGCAGGATTTTTACTTTCCCCAGAGTTCAGCTTTAAGAAATAAAATTGTAAATCTGATCCTTTCTTGTAGACAAGATGATTGGTTATATATTCCTCCTATTCTCATACAATATTCTCAGTACTATCTTCAAAGTTTACATGGTACTGTAGACTAAGAGGTATGAAGTTTTTATAATGTTACTTAAAATCAATACAAAACACTTAACACTTGCCTCCTGTTTCACAAACCTCATGAAGTACTTGTATGTTTTGAGGCACGGAGATAGCATAAATGAATGGCTTGTGGAAAAATACAAGTACCTCCCTATAAAAGTCAAGGGCCTACTCATGAAAGCTCTGTCTTGGCTTTATATCTCAGTCTAACAAATGTTATTAACTTGGAAATAAAATCAAGTTTCTTGAGACAAACACGGATATTAAGTAAAGCGTTTCAGCATATGCGACGCTAGTCTTTCACAGATACTGTTATTATGGGCTTTGCTGGATGAACTCAGACTATACTTGGTATTGTTTTTGTGTCTAGTGACTTTTTAATATGAGTCATTTCTCAGAGAAAGAGCGCGTTCCCCTTATTCATTGTTATTAATTATGGGAACTATGTATCCCACACCTGATTTTTACTAAGTCTAAGTTGTGAAAGTTAATAGTGATGCAAACTTGAAATAGGATTGAAAACAAAGAGCAATGTTTTAGGAAATTCAAAATCTTTCCATTGTTAACCCTGTCCACTGTAAGACCAATTTAGGTAGCCAATACTGGGAAGCTTTACCACTTATAGCTGAACCTTAGTCTTACCTTCAGTCGTGCACAGTTGTTCAGGGTTCAGGATTCTGTCCTGTACTAAAGAAGTTGCTTACTCTAATTTCACTGCACACTGTGAGCTTCTCACAGTATACGTTAGAATCTGCAGCAAGACAGGTATGGCTTGCCTAATATTTTAGCTAGAGGAAGTCCAGCACCATTTAGCTTTTTCTTCCCTATCCTGACTGTCCTTGGTTTTCATGTTTTTTTAATTGCATGGCATGCACATTGACTCATCAAGGTATTCTGATACTTGCATAGCTCCTTCCAATCACCAGTTTACTGCTTGCAACAGGGCAGAGCATTTTTGAGAAGAATACCGATTAAGAATGTTGTGCTCCTTTATACTATAGTGCTCCTCAAAATGTCTGCCTACATATACAGTATGTGAATCTAATTGTAAAATATAAAAGTGCAATAAATCCTCCCGATCCTTCAGTGCCTTGGATCAATAGTTTTCCAATGTGCCTCCACCTAGGTGCTCAACCAGACATGCCCCCACTTTCTTAGATGGAACTCGATAGTACAAAGAGGTCATAATCACAATCTTATCATATCACAATCTGTTCCAGTCTGCTTTGCAGTCAAGGTTCTGAAGAACACTTCTGGTCCCATGTGCTCACAAGAAAACACAGAGAAACTCCATAGTGCTTTACTGACTATTTATTAAAATAAAAGCCAGCTTACATAGAAAGAACTCACATAGATACAAAGTATTCATGCAAGCAAGCAGGACACTCCAGTCCACATAAGCTACCAGAAAAAAGGCTTGATTTGTCCTACAGTGGGACCATCATGATAACATTACATGCTCCTCCCATCTGACATGTTGCATCTTTCTGAACATTTTCAAAGGCTTCAAAGGACTTTTTCAAAGACCTCAAATTATTTTTTTCAAAGACCATGTTGTTTATGTACGAATACTGATTTCAGCAATATGTGGGTGGTAGTTATTTCTGTTTCACATATTTGTATGCAGAAGTTTTGAGGAATACTACATTATAGTATAAGGGAGTTTTTTTCTGTGTTTGGTGATTCGCAGGGGTGACAGCTGCTCCTAGAGTGCAGAAGCTAGTTTAGTTAAAGGGATAGCATGAGAATAATAATATTTATTTGAAGAATGCTGCCCTGTCTCCCAGAAGCAATGAACAGCACATTGCTGGTCACTTCCACCAGCCATGATCTGCCTGCATTGCACAGAGAAGTTCATATATACAGCGTGTAAAAAAGCATCAATGCAAATGCAATGGTTTTATTTAAAAATCTCATTAGCACATTAATGGGAAGATGGCAAAGAAGGTAAACTATACAATATAGTGCCTTGAAAAAGTTTTCATACCTCTTGAAATTTTCTACATTTTGTCATATTACAACAAAAACATAAATGTTTTTTATTGGGATTTTATGTGATACACCAACACAAAGTGGCAAATAATTGTGAAGTGGAAGGAAAATGATAAATGTTTTTCAAAATGTAAAAAAAAAAAAAATGAAATTGTTGACCCTGCCTAAAATCCAAAGGACTCATCTTTACTGCATGCTCTGCTTCTGGAATGAAATCTCAAGCAGTGTTATCAGACCTGCCCAGTTCACTTCTATACTACAGAACACATTCCCTATGCTATGGAGATGAGGAGAGTGGAAGGTGTTCTGCAGTTTAAAAGTGACACTAAACTAATGTTGTACTTCACTCATTCTGAAAGATCAAGAATACCATGGGTCTGCTTTTTTTTATTTCAGTCCATCAATACCTTTGTTTTCAGACTTCTTTTTCCTCTGCATATTCACTATTCTCTACTGGACCTAACTGCCACTAGTGTAGAGCGGGCACTGATATATTTCAGGTCACATATTCCGCTCTATGCTTCCTACAATACCCATAGAGTTGAATGTGTCACCACAAAGATGAGTAGTCCATCTCAGGGGAGAGCAGGAATGGAGCCTACATTTACATACATAAGGGGGTAGCAAGAAGAATGAATGTAGCTACCGTAGAACATGAAGACTGAGAATAGCTGAAAAAAGCCTACATTTGAGATGAAAAAAATGAAGAGAGAGATCAAAGGTGCATTTTACTTATATACTCGTAGATACATGACATTTATTTTATAAAAAATATGAGCATCACTTACAGACAGGGACTCGCAGCCTAGGTTGACAACGTTACTCCTCCATCGATAGAGTACATCAAGTGAGCATTGTCGCCTTAGGGCAGGAAGTGTGTTGCAGGTAAAATCACCAGGTAAAAATGCTGTGTTCTGTAGTCTGAGAGGCAGAGTAGTGACAGAGTGTAACAATTTCAGGTATCATGTACAGACTTCTGAGTATATTGTAACAGCAACAGGAGCTGGAACTAACATGTACGAAGTATAGGACATATATAACATCAAATATTGACATCTACATGCCAGAGGAATGAGCACTGCAAAAATAAAGGGGAAAAATGAATACAGGCACCACATATAATCACTTTTAAGATGCAATGTATTTTTTTCTTAGGTGTACATACACTTTAAAGCTTACCCCCTTCCCATCCTTCTCTTCTGCTTTCATTCTGGAACCACAGAGACACCTATTATTACAAATCTATACTATTTAATTTGATAATTCAAAACAGTACACTTTGTTACTTTAGTTTATTAAGCCATACAGTATTGCATTAAAATCCACATTGTAAATAATCAGTATAAAGTAGTATTGCCCCATCAAGATGCAATCATTCGCTTTCTAGCTCCTTACATTTGACTGCGCTTATGTTCCAAATGATATTTAATCATTGAAAGGAATGCATTGATATATTTTGCCATTGTATAGCAAAAAGTTTAAAAATATGATTCGTATACATTTTCAGCTTAAAATTCCATGCCTCTTGCCAAAGCTATTTCTGTGAAATAGAATAAGAGTTGAACTTTTAAACTTTATGCCTGTTTTTTTTTTTTTTAAATCATTTCTTTAGAATTTCTTGTTAAAGGATTTAAGTCCTCTTTTGATTGATCAATAAATAAGCAAACATAAAATAGTAATACTTCTACAGTGAGTGACTTGTGACAACCATATATTTTCCTTCTTTCCTCTTTGTCCTTTTTCACCAACTTTTTTTTTATAGCAGTAGTGTGACTGTAATTTATGGCACTGTGGGTGATGTTTCCATAACGGGTCTGTAGTAGATTGTATGAGTTGCTGCAGGCTGTGTATAGGCTTGGGTCTACTTCTATGAGACCTGGTACAGAATGATACCTGCTCCCAAATGGATTTCTTAACACAAAGTAAGGTATACATTTTTATATAGGGACATGGACTTTCTGTTGTTCTTTTTGATATTTATTTCTGTAGAGCTGAAGTTTAACAACACTGCAGTCAGTTGCAGTCAGTTTCCGGAGCAGAAAAAAATGTAGAACATGCTGCATATTTTCTGCATAGAACCATACTGGAACATAGCAAACTGCATCAAAACTGCACCGGAACTGCGTGTGGTGTGAACTGTAAGCAAAAACATATCCGCAATGCATCCGGAGTGCATTTTTGTAGTGTGAACTGGCCCTTAGGGCTAGTTCACACTAGATGCAGTGCAGTGCATTTTTTTCTGCATCAAAAATGCATGCACAAGGTTTTCCATGTATTCCAATGGCCCTGGTTCACACCAGTGCAGTTATTATTATTATTATACAGGATTTATATAGCGCCAACAGTTTGCGCAGCACTTTACAAAATGAAGGTAGCCATTACAGTTACAACACAATTTGGTATAAGAGGAAACAGAGGGCCCTGCTCATTAGAGCTTACAATCTTCCAGTCAGTTTCCGGTGCAGAAAAAAAAAAAGTAGAACATACTGTATTTTTTCTGCACAGAACCATACTGGAACATAGAAAACTGCATCAAAACTGCACCGGAACTGCGTGTGATGTGAACTGTAAGCAAAAACGTTTTCGGAGTGTGTTTTTGTAGTGTGAACTGGCCCTTAGGCTGTAAGTGAAGGGGGTGTCTGACTCCTCTTGGATATTATGGACAATGAGAAACTTCAGGATTTTATTAAGACTACTCGATACATATGTCAATTTATACACCAGAGTAAATTTTTGCTTTGGCAGTAGATGGGTTGGGTCTTTTTGTTCACTCTGCCACTGTGAACTGATGTTAAACAGTGTATTAAAAAGAGTAAAAATTGGGGTTGGGGGGGTGGTAACACACACATCTACACAGGTTGAACTGGATGGACTCTTTATTCAACCTTACCAACTATGCGACTATGTAGGAAATAAGTTTGCAGAGTACCACAGATGTTTTTATATTATAAAAAAAATTAATTGATTATGTAGGTAAGGCAAATCTGTCAATTAAAAACCCAGGTGAGCTTGGCCAGCTGCAATGCATACCCTTTGTTTACCAATGTTCTGATCCCCGCCATCAAACAGTAAAAACTGTGGTACCTCCAGTATTGAAGCAAACTTGTAGGCAATTTCTGGTACTTCCTTCATGATGCAAGAACTGTGTGTTTTCAGTGTATTTAGTAGACATCTTTTGACATCTCGCGATCAGAGGAGGCATCTGGAAACACAAAAACACCAACAGACTTAGGCACAGTCAGGAACACAGAGCCAGTAGCAGGGCAGAATCATAGTCAGATGTTCAGGCCAAGGTCACAACAGGGCAAACTAAAGCAGGGTGCAGGAA
Organism: Staurois parvus; assembly: GCF_062004578.1. NCBI lineage: Eukaryota > Metazoa > Chordata > Amphibia > Anura > Ranidae > Staurois > Staurois parvus. The sequence continues at coordinate 226,270 of NW_028318013.1, forward strand.
CACAGAAAGCGGACATCACCATAAAGAAGCTTATCCAAACTACATAATTAGTAGCAAGTGCAGAGATTGTTAGAGCACATGATTGCTGCACAATTGTGTAACTGTAGGGTTCAAATACAGGCCTCACCCGCCAGTCATATGGTTTATGTTTAACTTTGAATTCAGAAACTGGCAAACAGATAGGATACATCAACATCTGGTTTTGCTGCTCATGTGATGCACAATATTAGGAGGTTCTCAGTGGGTCTAGGCTCTTCTTAGATTACAGTGTTCAAGAGACTTCAGAGTCTTAAAAGACAACAGCAAAGGTTTCACCTTCCTAAAGCTCAACTCCATTTATACAGAAAAAATATTTGTACATTGAAAATGAAGTACAGCCAAAGCCTATGGATCACAGGAGTGGATTGCAGTTGGTTCTGCACTCCAGTGACCCGTTTTCAGCCGACAGTGGTCTAAAGTCCACTGTCAGCTGACGTCACCCAGATGGCCCAGTCTGGGGAAAGATTACGACCATATGGTCAGGATCCACCTAGCAGCCTGGACCGGTACCTTGCTCAGCCTCTCAGCAAACCGCTGAGAGCCTGAGATAGTCGCTCCCGGCCCCTCCACAGCCTAGTGCTCCAGTGAGTGCTGGGGGGGGAGGAGGGCAGGGCAGACAGTGGTGACGGTCAGTCACCACTTTCTGCTCAGAGAAGCTGGGAGAACTGAGTGACCTTTGAGCTGGTGGGGGACAGATACAGCATCACCTTAGGTAAATATACTGTTGTTCAGGTCCTAGACCATCCTTGCCATTTTGTCAGAAAAAAAGACAAAGACAGCAGTGACCCCCCACCCCCTTCAGTTTATACAACAAACAAACGTTTGTTGTACACATATAAACCATCAAATTTCATGGTTGAGTAACTAGAACCTTAAAGTGTTACTAAACCCACAACAGTAAAATCAGCCTGTATATGCAGTAATGTATGCTTGTTATACTCACTGTGGAACCTAAAGGGTTAATCCTCTGCACTGTGTAAAAAGGCTGTTTTATCCTTTCTTCTCTGTTCCTCCCCTTTTTCAAGTGACCACATCTTATCTCCTGATCAGACTGACTGAACCATAGGCATTTGCACAGGCTCAGTTTGGTGTGTATTGCTAGAGAGGTTTTTTTTTCTTGGGAGAGTGCATAAGATCAGCACAGGGCCAATCAGCACTGGTCAGATAGAATGTTATGGGTTTTGAAAGAAAACTCCTCCTACAAGCTTTTGCTAGTGCTGGGCTGGACACAGATAGTCACAAGACTGCTCTAACTTCTGATGAGAAAAGGTATTTAGCAGTTTTTATTTACTACAATAATTGCATTTCCATGTTCTGTGTACTGTGGGAGACCAGATATAGTGACTGCAAGATCCTGGGTTTAGTAACACTTTAACAGATACCAGTCCTGGTCTCAGAAGAGGGCAGTGGTCTGGTGCCACGTTCATCACAAGCTTGACCTAAGCTTTCAAATAGAGATATTTTAGCAAAAAAGATCATGTGAGATATAAGAAACATCTTATGTTTACCAGCAGCCATGCAACTGCGTGGAGGAGCTGAATTTTTTTTTAATTACAAGTATGTATGTACAATGTGCCATGGGCTACTTAACAATTATAATATTTGCAACAGTATTTGGTTGAAATGACAAAAACGGCCAATTAAATGTCATGTAGACAATTAAAAAGTAACACATAAAACACATTACATTTACCCTGGCAGAATATATGAGGTGCATCACAAACAACCAATAAATAAATAATATACATGATTAACACTTTATTGATACAAATCACATTACATAAAGGGCTTCCTAGTAAGCTGATATGTATTTTTTTCATGTCAGTATACATTATTCATAGTTAAGATGTTACTACACATATTCATTCCAGGTGCCAATACATAATTGGATTAATCCAATTCTGCAATGACACTTTAAATCCAATTATGTATTGACACCTGGAATGTATATGTGTAGTGACATTTTATCTATGATAATCAGCTTACTATTAATTTTAATTATGTTTTATATGTGATCTACTGATTGCTAAAAGTGGTAATCGTAGATTATTCATTTGCTGTTTGTGATGTGCCTCATATAAAGTCCCAGGGTAAATGTATTGTGTTTTATGTATATGTTGATGTAGGGATGGAGGCACATTACTAGGTGCACCAGATCACAACAAACGTTATTGCAATTAAAAATTAAGAAGGTTTAATGAAAACAAAAATGTATATTTCACAGTACTTTTTAACTTCTGCAACTATTAAGAATCCAAATGGTACTATACCAACATATTAATTAGACAGTGTCCCAGATAAGGACCTAAAAAGTCTGCAAACACCATCATCTTAAAACTTACAAATTAATTGTTTATGAGAATATAATGGACTGTCATTATTCTATAAATGTCTGTTGTGCAAAGCTCTCTCTTTTAATAAATAATAACATTATATCAAGACAGTAACTCCATTTATATTGTTTTATTGAACAAAAACACCAATAAGTAAAAAAAAAACCATGGCATAACCAGTTGACAAGAAAATATAGTCCCACTCCACACACTCCTGGATACTGTATGGATATACTATATATATATATATATATATATATATATATATATACACACACACACACACATAGTATCTCACAGAATTGAGTACACCCCTTATATTTTTGTAAATATTTTATTATATCTTTTCATGTGACAACACTGAAGAAATGACACTTTGCTATAATGTAAAGTAGTGAGTGCACAGCTTGTATAACAGTGTAAATTTGCTGTCCCCTCAAAAAAACTCAACACACAGCCATTAATGTCTAAACCGCTGGCAACAAAAAGTGAGTACACCCCTATGTGAAAATGTCCAAATTGGGCCCAAAGTGTCAATATTGTATGTGGCCACCATTATTTTCCAACACTGCCTTAACCCTCTTGGGTATGGAGTTCACCAAAGCTTCACAGGTTGCCACTGGGATCCTCTTCTACTCCATGATGACATCACGGAGCTGGAGGATGTTAGAGACCTTGCGCTCCTCCACCTTCCGTTTGAGGATGCCCCACAGATGCTCAATAAAGTTTAGGTCTGGAGACATGCTTGGCCAGTCCATCACCTTTACCCTCAGCTTCTTAGCAAGGCAGTGGTCGTCTTGGAGGTGTATTTGGGATCGTTATGTTGGAATACTGCCCTATGAGGGGTGTACTCACATCTGTGAGATACTGTGTGTATATATATATATATATATATACACAGGTGAAACTCGAAAAACTTGAATATTGTGCAAAAGTTCATTTATCTCAGTAATGCAACTTAAAAAGTGTAACTAATATATAAGATAGACTCATTACATGCAAAGCAAAATAGTTCAAGGCGTGATTTTTCATAATTGTGATGATTATGGCTTACAGCTCATGAAAACCCCAAATCCACAATCTCAGAAAATTAGAATATTACATGCAATCAATAAAACAAGGATTGTACATAGAACAATATCGGACTTCTGAAAAGTATAAGCATGCATATGTACTCAGTACTTGGTTTGGGCCCCTTTTGCAGCAATTACTGCCTCAATGCGGCGTGGCATGGAAGCTATCAGCCTGTGGCACTGCTGAGGTGTTTTGGAAGACCAGGATGCTTCAATAGTGGCCTTCAGCTCTTCTGCATTGTTCGGTCTCATGTCTCTCATCTTTCTCTTGGCAATGCCCCATAGATTCTCTATGGGTTCAGGTCTGGTGAGTTTGCTGGCCAATCAAGCACAGTAATCTCACGGTCATTGAACCAGGTTTTGGTGCTTTTGGCAGTGTGGGCAGTTGCCAAGTCCTGCTGGAAAATGAAGTCAGCATCCCCATAAAGCTTGTCTGTGGAAGGAAGCATGAAGTGCTCCAAAATCTCCTGGTAGACGGCTGCGTTGACCCTGGACTTAATGAAGCACAGTGGACCAACACCAGCAGATGACATGGCTCCCCAAATCAACACAGACTGTGGAAACTTCACACTGGACTTCAAGCATCTTGCAGTGTGTGCCTCTCCATTCTTCCTCCATACTCTGGGTCCTTGGTTTCCAAATGAGATGCAAAGTTGCTCTCATCAGAAAAGAGGACTTTGGACCACTGAGCAACAGACCAGGTCTGTATTTCTTTAGCCCAGGTAAAACGCTTCTGACGTTGTTTGTTGTTCAGGAGCGGCTTGACAAGAGGAGTACGACATTTGAAGCCCATTTCCAGGATCCGTCTGTGTGGAGTGGCTCTTGATGCACTGACTCCAGCATCAGTCCACTCCTTGTGAAAGTTCCCTACACTTTTGAATGGCCTTTTCCTGACAATCCTCTCCAGGCTGCGGTCATCCCTGCTGCTTGTGCACCTTTTTCTTCCACACTTTTCCCTTCCACATAACTTTCTATTAATGTGCTTTGATACAGCACTTTGGGAACATCCAACTTCTTTTGTAATTACCTTTTGAGGCTTTCCCTCCTTATGGAGGGTGTCATTGATGGTTTTCTGCACAACTGTCAGGTCAGCAGTCTTTCCCATGATTGTGATTCCTACTGAACCAGACTGAGAGACCATTTAAAGGCTCAGGAACCCTTTGCAGGTGTTATGGCTTAATTAGATGATTAGAGTTGGACACTTTGAGCCTAGAATATTGCACCTTTTCACAATATTCTCATTTTCTGAGATTGTGGATTTAGGGTTTTCATGAGCTGTAAGCCATAATCATCACAATTATGACAAATCATGGCTTGAACTATCTTGCTTTGCATGTAATGAGTCTAACTCATATATTAGTTTCACCTTTTAAGTTGCATTACTGAAATAAATTAACTTTTGCACAATATTCTAATTTTTCGAGTTTCACCTGTGTATATATATTGCCAAAAATATTGGGACATCCCTCCAAATCATTGGATTCAGGTGTTCCAATCACCTCCATGGCCACAGGTGTATAAAATCAAGTGCCTAGGCATGCAGACTGCTTCTACAAACATTTATGAAAGAATGGGTCGCTCTCAACAGCTCAGTGAGTTCAAGCGTGGTACGTTAATAAGGTTGCCACCCGTGAAATTTCTTTGCTACTAAATATTCCACGGTAAACTGTTAGTGGTATTATAACAAAGTGGAAGCAATTGGGAACAACAGCAACTTAGCCATGAAGTGGAAGGCCACATAAAATGACAGAGCAAGGTCAGCGCATGCTGAAGCACACAGTACGCAGAAGTCGCCAACTGCAGAGTTAATAGCTATAGACCTCCTAACTTGTCTGGCCTTCAGATTAGCACAGCAACAATGTGTGGAGAGCTTTGGCGATTTCCAGGAGAATGGTACTTGCTTGATTGCATTGTGCCAAGTGTAAAATTTGGTGGAGGGGGGATTATAGTGTGGGGTTGTTTTTCAGGGGTTGGCTTGGCCCATTAATGTCAATGAAGGGAACTCTTACGGCGTCAGCATACCAAGACATTTTGGACAATTTCATGCTCCCAACTGTATGGGAATAGTTAGGGGATGGCCTCTTCCTGTTCCAACATGACTGCGCACCAGTGCACAAAGCAAGGTCCGTAAAGACATGGAAGAGCAAATTTGGGGTGGAGGAAATTGACTGTCCTGACTTCAACCCGATAGAACATCTTTGGGATAAATTAGAGCGGAGTCTGCAAGCCCAGCCTTCTCATCCGACATCAGTGCTTGACCACACAAATGCACTTCTGGAAGAATGGTCAAACATTCCCATAGACACACTCCTAAACCTTGTGGACAGCCTTCCCAGAAGAGTTGAAGCTGTTATAGCTGCAAAGGGTGGGCCAACTCAATATTGAACCCTACAGACTGAGATTGGGATGCCATTAAAATTCATTTGGATGTAGAGGCAGTTATCTCAATACTTTTGCTAATATAGCGTGTGTATGTATATATATACAGTCAGGTCCATAAATATTGGGACATCGACACAATTCTAACATTTTTGGCTCTATACACCACCACAATGGATTTGAAATGAAACAAACAAGATGTGCTTTAACTGCAGACTGTCAGCTTTAATTTGAGGGTATGTACATCCAAATCAGGTGAACAGTGTAGGAATTACTACAGTTTGGATGTGTGCCTCCCACTTGTTAAGGGACCAAAAGTAATGGGACAATTGGCTTCTCAGCTGTTCCATGGCCAGGTGTGTGTTATTCCCTCATTATCCCAATTACAATGAGCAGATAAAAGGTCCAGAGTTAATTTCAAGTGTGCTATTTGCATTTGGAATCTGTTGCTGTCAACTCTCAAGATGAGATCCAAAGAGCTGTCACTATCAGTGAAGCAAGCTATCATTAGGCTGAAAAAACAAAACAAACCCATCAGAGAGATAGCAAAAACATTAGGCGTGGCCAAAACAACTGTTTGGAACATTCTTAAAAAGAAGGAACGCACCGGTGAGCTCAGCAACACCAAAAGACCCAGAAGACCACGGAAAACAACTGTGGTGGATGACTGAAGAATTCTTTCCTCGGTGAAGAAAACACCCTTCACAACAGTTGGCCAGATCAAGAACACTCTTCAGGAGGTAGGTGTATGTGTGTCAAAGTCAACAATCAAGAGAAGACTTCACCAGAGTGAACACAGAGGGTTCACCACAAGATGTAAGCGATTGGTGAGCCTCAAAAACAGGAAGGCCAGATTAGAGTTTGCCAAACGACATCTAAAAAAGCCTTCACAGTTCTAGAACAACATCCTATGGACAGATGAGACCAAGATCAACTTGTACCAGAGTGATGGGAAGAGAAGAGTATGGAGAAGGAAAGGAACTGCTCATGATCCTAAGCATACCACTTCATCAGTGAAGCATGGTGGTGGTAGTGTCATGGCGTGGGCATGTATGGCTGCCAATGGAACTGGTTCTCTTGTATTTATTGATGATGTGACTGCTGACAAAAGCAGTAGGATGAATTCTGAAGTGTTTCGGGCAATATTATCTGCTCATATTCAGCCAAATGCTTCAGAAATCTTTGGACGCCGCTTCACAGTGCAAATGAACAATGACCCAAAGCATACTGCAAAAGCAACCAAAGAGTTTTTTAAGGGAAAGAAGTGGAATGTTATGCAATGGCCAAGTCAATCACCTGACCTGAATCCGATTGAGCATGCATTTCACTTGCTGAAGACAAAACTGAAGGGAAAATGCCCCAAGAACAAGCAGGAACTGAAGGCAGTTGCAGTAGAGGTCTGGCAGAGCATCCCCAGGGATGAAACCCAGCGTCTGGTGATGTCTATGCGTTCCAGACTTCAGGCTGTAATTGACTGCAAAGGATTTGCAACCAAGTATTAAAGAGTGAAAGTTTGATTTATGATTATTATTCTGTCCCATTACTTTTGGTCCCTTAATAAGTGGGAAGCACATATGCAAACTGTTGTAATTCCTACACCGTTCACCTGATTTGGATGTACATACCCTCAAATTAAAGCTGACAGTCTGCAGTTAAAGCACATCTTGTTTGTTTCATTTCAAATCCATTGTGGTGGTGTATAGAGCCAAAAATGTTAGAATTGTGTCGATGTCCCAATATTTATGGACCTGACTGTACATGTAGTTAATTTGCCTTGGTTCTAGTATGGAGTTCCTAAGCCTGAAGTCTGGTGGCTGAGGAGAAGGCAAGTGTGGTGTTACTAAGAGGATGAAGACTTTGGTCTAATAATGCTAATAAAAAGATGTACTAATGCTGTCAGACATGCCACATAGTTAGGCAGTCATGTATTCTCTCACTACTTTCAAGTTTTGGTTCCATGCAGGGTTGACAATTCATCCCATTAAGTACTGGCACTTATGTGGCTAACAGGTAAGACAATAACTGAATCCAACTATCCACTGAAATTGTATAATTTTGATATGTTGGTAACAAATTCATAAGTTGGCTACCCCAATTCTAAAAGGAGGAAGGAACAGAGATGTGTTTTAATATGTGCCCCAATTCCAAACTCTCATTGATAAGAAAGCTGCAGACAAATGCAGATGGTATACCCCTGATGTGATTGATATCTGTTAAGTTTGGCCTCTTACAACTCCTGCAGTTTTGGTTCAGAGAAGGCAAAATAATGTCCGCTCTACAATTGATTTCAACTTTGTCACACAGAAGAAACAAAAGCAGTGTGGAACTCTGGAGGACAGTCTGATTAATTTCCTGGATCATGTATTCCTCAGTTAACAGTAAGCAGTTATAATTTAGGATATTTTTAATTTCAAGAAAATCATCCATTTTCCATTATTGTTTTTACCACAACTTTCTTTCACTATCAGTAAGATTTTATATCCCTCTTTAACCACTTGACGTTCGGAAGGTTTTACCCCCTTCATGACTAGGCCATTTTTTGCTTTTTGGTACTGTACTATTTTCACACAAATAGAGCTTTCTTTTGGTGATATTTTATTTTTTATTTTATACAGTAAACAAAAAAATAATTTTCTACTTTCTGTTATAAAACTTTTCCAATAAAATCAAATATTTTAATAAATTTAGGCCAAATGTATTCTGTTAAATGTCTTGGTAAAAAATCCCAGTAAATATATACAATATTAATTGGTTTGTGTGAAAGTTATAGCATCTTTATACTATAGTCTTTGGTACTATGGTACTCACCAGCCACTTTATTAGGTATACATTGCTAGTGCCAAGAAATTATCCCCCACACCATTACACCACCACCACCAGCCTGAACCACTGATACATGGAAAGATGGATCCATGCATTCATGTTGCATACACCAAATTCCACGCAAACAGGTTCCCGTTTTTTGGGATCATGCAAATTTGCTTGCGTGATTGCGGCGTGTTTGTCACATGGAAAAACGTGCCGTGACCGTGGCAAAAACGCCCCGTGTTTTCAGGTGCTATTGAAATGAAAGGCACATGAACACACGAATGTGCATTTTCACAGCATGTTTTCAAATTGCGGGTAGAATCATGGTGATTCCATCAGTGAACTGAAATACCCTAGTGTCTATGGAGCCTGAGTGTTTGGAAAATCTTATTTTTGCCACAATTTTTTATAAAATTAAATAACATTTTTTATTACACAAAGTTGCACTTTAATAAGGTATATCTCACACAGATCATGGGTATACATCGCATTGCACCCCAAAACACATTCTACTACTTCTGAATATGGGGATACCATGTGTGTCAGAATTTTGGGGACCCAAAATCCAATAAGCACCTTTAGGCTTTCAATGGGTGTAACTTACGCATTTGATTTCCAGACTACCTATCATTGTTCAGGGGCACTAAAATCCCAGGATAGTAGAAACACCCCCCAAATGACCCCTTATTGGAAAGTAGACACTTCAAGGTATTTGAAAAGAGGCATGGTGAGTATTTTGCAGATCTCATGTTTTGTCACAAGGTCTTAAAAAATGAAAAAAGAAAATAAAAAATTAATTTTTATTTTGTTTCTTCATTTTCCAAAAACATGGCAACAAATGAGATCTGAAAAATTCTCACCATGCCTCTTTTCAAACACATTAGAGCGTCTACTTTCCAAAAAGGGTTTCTTTTATGGTATTTGTAGCATCCTGGCATTTTAGGACCTCCGAAACTGTGATTTGTAGTCTGGAAATCAAATCGCTCCTTGAAATTTTAGGAAGGATCCAGTTCTTCCTGTAGCTTTGCAAATAACAAAGGAATTGTATAGAGCCAATTGAAATAAAAACAGTATATAGATACTTTTTTGTACCCGTGTCTAGATCTGCAGGAGACATCATTTGTTCTTTGAAGTCTACACCTACACATCCCTGTGTTAAACCACCTTTAAATATATCCCATTTTAAACATATTCCATATTTAATTATCCATTGTCTTCTGCTGTTTAAAGGGAATGTATAGTGGTATTGTGCATATTGTATTTCTTTATTTATTATAGTAAGGTAAATATAAAATACTGAATATGAATATTAGTAATTATTATATCCAGCCAACAGATCAAGCTTCATTTTCAAGTGTTTGCCTCTGTTTCTTTAGCCTCTTATAAACAGTTACTTTCTTACAGAGCCCAACAGCTTAAAATACTTAAATGTTAATTATAAGTTGATAAAACAATATATGAACAAATGTAAAGGCATTTTTGTTTAAGTTTTGCAGTTTAGACTAAGGAAGAGTTATTTTTTTGCTGTCTGAGACCTGGTGAGGATATGAAGGAAAATTTACCTAATGTGAGTGGAATTCCCAATTTAGACAGTTGTCATGTCGGTCACCATTGGAATGTTTCTTCTCTCCTCCAGCTCCGATGACAACTGTAAAACTCTAATACTTTCTGTCTGGGTGGCAATGACTACTAGGACACAAAGAGAGATGATCTGCCAGGCAGTTACACAGACAGCAATATTATTCACATATATGTGGTTCCATTTTGATGGCTGTTTTCAAAGTGATTTTGTTCAGCAGTACAGATGTGATTCTGATTGCGAATTGTCAAGTGTGAAAGGCTGGAAATTGCACTTGCACCGTATTGAAAGTTACACAAAAAAAGTTATTTGGCCTATTATTCTCAAAACACATCCAAATTCACATATGTGTGAACTGGCGGGTAAGCTAAAATTTACACATATGTAGTGCTACCCTCAAAGGGGCCCTTGATAATGCTTGCTCTCAGCAGTTGCCCTGACCTTGCAAGCCTCCCGACACCTCCGACACTCAGTGTTCACATATTTCGACAGTATAGAATAATAATCCAAGAGACACAAGTCTTTTGTAACATCTCTATGTTAAACGTGTTCAAAACAGTAAGCCACAGAAATAACGAATTTAGGATACTGTATACAACTCCAATTAACGCATAAAAGCAGAACACTGATAAAATAGAAATAATCAATTAGTTAATTGCAACACCAACAGCAAGAGGTGGAAGAAAAGGTTTGTTGATTTATCAGCTTCCTCCAGACCACCAGCATCGCAATGTGGAATACACAGAATTATGTAAATGTATACTCCACTATGAATAGATACCAATAGCCTTAAAAGAGAAGAGGTCCCTTTAACTAGAGATTGCAACTTGATTCCTGTGATGTTTAAATTTCCCGATATCGTGGTTTCTGTTAACTTCTGCTATCAATGGTGGGGGGGCCATAAACATTAGGGGATATTGCTAATTCAATTAAATGAAATAGATAGACTGTGGTACTGCTCAAAGCAAAGATCTCCTGGTACTGAGGTGTAAACGTGTCTGTATGTATTGTCTCTAGATTGATGACAGAAAGAGGCTGGGCATTTGCCCATTTACCAATCCTATGGACAGCACTGCCTCCTGGGAGCAAGAGTTCCAACTCAGGTTTTTGGCTGGTTGAAGGGTTGTGCAGAGTTATTGCGTGATGGCCTGTCAGTGCTTCAAGCAGAGATGTCTGTGTGAAAACTAGACAGTAACAATCCTGATGCAGAGACACTGGTGTGATCCTGGTGTGGCAATCAGTGTTACCGGTTTGCTGAACTGGTATGCAGCAGCAATAGGCCAGTAATCTGTCTCTGGAAGAGACCGGCAATCCCCCTGTGTTCTGCTCTGAATCGCACGCCAAGAGAGAGAGCCATTACCTTGCTGTAGAATATATCTGCTTCCCAGCATTCTCCCCATTCACTAGCTCTCTGGTAGCTGTAGTTCAATCAGCACTCAGGAACACAGGATGTATTGGCTATAAAACTTGTCGGGGATAGCCGCGGCGCTGGTCTCGGCGCAGGCACAGTGCACCACCCTGTGCAGGGACACGGGCACTAGGGCCGGGCCGACCGCGGCGATCGAGCTCGCGCATGCGCAGTAGAGGCCGCGGGCGCGTGCCTGGCACCAATGACAGCGCAGGGCGGGATATTTAAATGGCCCTGAGCTGTCATTCAGTGCCTTCTGGTCTTATCCTGTATCCTGTATTGCGAACCTGTTTCTTGTAAGTTGCTGACCCGGATTGTGCCTGACCCTGCTGTATTCTCCTGCCCAGACCCTTGCTTTGCCTGACCTCTCTCCTGGATGCCCCCTATTGGACCTGACCTGCTGTTGCTGACCTGGCGTGTGACCCGACTATTCTCTGCCCGCTGCTTTGTACTGCACCGTCCCCATAGTTACCGACCCGGCCTGCCTGACTCTGCACTTGCTCAGCCATCCATCCATCCCTCTCAATGGGGTCTCCAGACCTCCTCATATTAGGCTCTCTCCCATGGGAGCCCCTGGCGAATACCCCTACCACTGACGGGTATCCTCAGTAGTCACGACCTGGTCCCGGGGTACTCCAAGTCCATCCCCACCATCAGGGGCCCTGGTGAACAAGTACTCTGGGGCTTAGACTCCGTGCGCTGGGGACGCCTGATCAGTGGAGTGCTAGTGGTGTCGCCGGGCGGTCCCTTACAGGACTACAGGTCCCAAGATCCTTTGCTGCCAGAAAAAACTGAATCCACTCTGCTAACAGGGAGTGTTGTAGCAGCCCCAGTACTGGGCACTGAGGGGGAAAGGATTAACCATAGTCTCATCTGTAAATGTCCTAGGATGGCATAATGATATAGCCAGCACCTGGCTACACATGTAAACAGAAGCTGAGTGACTCAATCATCAGATGGCTGTGTTTGAGGTTTCATGGACAAACTCTCTTTAGGATATCCATAGTGGCTGTAAATCCTTTGTCAGGAGCTGGCTGTGTATTTGTAAAACAAAGATTGTATACATATAGTAAAATAGTATAATGATACATGGTTATGGTGAAAAGGAAATAAAGGAATCAAAGAACCCTGCAATCAAATCAATGCATAACACAGTAAAGCCTTTGTAAAACAGAAGGTATGCACATGTCACACGCCATCACATATCCCAAAAAAAGGATTATTTCTCATTTGATGAGAGTCAGCATGCAAATCATTTCTTTGCCAAATGCACATCCAAAACTGTAGATGTAGAGAGCAAATTAAGCCTAATATTATAGAGCTTTTTATTCCAAACTGTATACGGCTGTTTCAGGCTTGGCTTTTGCACCCATCATTGGTGCAAATGTATGAAAACCATAGCTTCTATTGAGTAGGGCTTAGGAATCAACTGTCCTAAATACATATGGTAAGAAACCCATATGGAAGAAAAATATATTTAAAATATATTTTAAAAATATTCTTCACAAGTATAATGTGTATATATAATGACATATATTTGAAATGCTACAATTTTGGCCATATTTAATATATTTCCATAATTTTATATATATATATATATATATATATATATATATATATATATATATAAAATACAAATCTACATTTTTGGAATGTATTTACAAATATATGTAAAAATATATGTTAAAATGACTTTTTTATACTTTAAAAAAAATCGAAAGAATATATTTAAAAAATATATATTTTTTAAATATATTCTTCAGATTTTTTTTAACATATAAAAAAGTAATCCTGGGACCTTAGATTGTAAGCTGCAAAACAAACAAGAAAACACCGCTTGCGCTCAAGAGCAATGTGTTGGCACCAATAGACTGTTAACTGAATGGATGACCTTTGAGTATATCAATGGTGGCACCGGCTTTGCTGCCCTCCAACAGGTTGGGGGGAAACAGAAATGCAACTGTAATAACATAACGAATAGAGGGCGCTCCAGCCTAGCACATTACCTCAGCGATACCTTTATTAAAATAAAAAAAACAGGTGTATACTCACAAAAGACATGGAATAAATGACATATCGATTAAACATTGAATAAGAACGACCTCGTCCCCTGGAAAAGTACTTTTTGGGAATAGGTGAGCCAAAGGGCTGACGCGTTTAAAGGGGTGATCCCCTCTTCCTCAGAGCCAGTCTAGGATGCCACACAACTCAAGCATTTATAGAGAGTCTGATAAGATCACATGGTACCTAATGCCGGCCACTCCCACCAGTGAGTGAGCACTAGGCCCATATAAATAAATAAATGGTAAGACAAGAAATATTCTATAAAAAAACACTTTTCTGATATTACCTTGGAGATGACTGCGTGGTTTTCAGATGTCAATAGTACAGTAATATGTAATATCCCATGACAAACAAAAATCTATACATACACACAACGTATTTTTGTGCAACTGAGTAATATACATATAAATAAATCTCCATGTGTAAAGCCATATAAATTATAATGGATATTATCATATTCATCCAAATTACTGTACATGTGTAATAGTAAAACAAGAAGGAGGAGGGGGCAGAAAAACTCACTTATACAAAATAAATTGAATCAATATGCCTTCATACTAACATCCCCTTTTGTTGGTAGTTCTCCTTGGGTCCAATAAAGAAAAGGAAAACTGTTCATGTAAAACAATCAATGTAAAACCCAACACAAGTGGCACCACGCCAACATGGAAAAAAAGAAGGGTTTGGCCACATACCGGAGATTTGATGAAAAAATTAAAAATATTTATTGATCCATAAAAAGACACAAATAGCACCAGGACAATGCTAGCTGTTAATGCGGTTCACACAGTCACGTGCGTAGTCATAACATGACTGTGTGAAATTCGCAAACAGCTAGAATTGTCCTGGTGCTATTTATGTCTTTTTATGGATCAATAAATATTTTACATTTTTTCATCAAACCTCTGTTGTCAGTTCTCCTGGGGTGCAAGGGGTATGCCGATCATAATAGCCCAAGAACCCATTGGGGATATACACATTGCCGGTATATCACAGCAATCTTCAGGGGGGTTGGGGAGAATAGTTGGACGCAGTGGGCCTCAAAGGAGGAGAAGGATAGGGAGGGGGGGTTTGGGAGGACTCGGAAGGTGCTCTGCGGTGACAGGAGCAGACCAACCCCACCACCTTTATGACCGTTAGGCCTGGGTGAGTGGGTCCAGGTGAGACCGCCGTAGGAGAGTGCAGCAGGGGAGGTAGAGTCAGTGACCTGGATCCAGGTTTCCGTAATCGCCAGGAGGTTGAGGGAGTGGGAAACAAAGAGGTCGTGGATGGCGGTAAGCTTGTTGCACACCGATCGGGCGTTCAGGAGTGCACATGAAAACGGGGGGGGGGGGGGATTTTAGGGAGCAGGGGGACAGATACTAAGTTGCGAGGGTTGCAGCGGGACGTGGAGGTGGGAGGGTGTTGTGCGGGTGAGGGATGTGGTGGAGGGCCAGGATTCGGGGAGATGTCCCCCGCGGTTATGAGGAGGAGAAGGGGTGAGAAAGGTGGTATGGGAGCGGGATGTGCAGGAGCGTGAGAAACTACTAGTGGAGGTGTTCGGGTCAGTGGGAGAGTGGAGTAATAGGAGGAGGTGGTGGGTGCCGTAGAGGGGCGAAGGAAGCAGTGAGGACACAATATATGAATGTCAATTGGTGGACATATGGAGAATTAAGCATATGAAGGACAGGTACTATACTTTTTTCTCACATGCAAATGAGAGGTATTCAAGACTGGATTATATATTGCTGGAACATCGACTTATGGAGTCCTCGGTTAAAGTAAAAATTGAAGTAATGTCAATACTGGATCATGCTCCGGTTACAATGAAACTGTTATGGGGAAAGGAGTTGAAAGTAGAAATAGCATGGAGGTTGAATGAGACACCTTTTTTGCATCAGGAGAACGATCAAAAAATAAAGGATGAAATAGAGCGATTTTTTGAGGAAAACGATACAGGAGATGTGTCAGTGGCAACCGTATGGGAGGCTCACAAGGCTTATATCAGAGGTATCCTTATTGCAATAGGGGCAAAAAAGAAAAGAGAAAGGAGAGAAAAAAATCAATGGGCTTCTCAAGGAACTCTTTGAGCTTGAACAAATGCATAAGAGTAGAATAACAAAAGAGTTAAGGCAGAGGGTAACAAATAAGAAAGAAGAACTAAATAATTTGATGGTGAAAGTAAAGAGAAGAGTCTTTAATAACTAGATAAGTGAGAGGTATAGATGGGGAGATAGGCCTGGAAATACTTGATGAGGGCTCAGAGGAAAAACAATGTTAGGAATTATATAGAGAAAATAAGAGATCCCAAGGGAGAATTGGTACATTCAACTAAAGACATCGCTAGGGTGTTTAAAGAATATTACAGTAAGCTATATAATATTAATCCCCAGAATTCTATAAATAATGATGGAATAGGGAAAATCAAAAAAAGACGGGCATATTTAAAAAACGCAGGATTAACGAAATTAAGTGAAGGGCAAAGTAATTCCCTAGAATCAGAAATAACTCAGGAAGAAATACAAGGAGCATTAAAAATTACCATGGTTGGGAAAAGTCCAGGGCCAGATGGATACACTGTAAGGTATTATAAAAAATATAAAGAACTATTAGTACCCAAATTGAAGGTATATATGAATGCACTGGGAGGAGAGATGGAAATGAGGCGAGAATCCCTACAGGCACATGTGGTTCTTATCCATAAAGAAGGAAAGGATGTCACTCAATGCTCAAGCTATAGACCGATTTCTTTATTGAACACAGACACTAAATTATATGCAAAGGTACTAGCAAATAGGTTGAAAGACTCAATGCCTGAATGGATACATATGGATCAGGTGGGATTTGTTCTGGGGAGAGAGGGTAGAGACAATGGGTTGAGATCATTGCTCCTTATACAGAAAAGTAGGAAAGAGAAAACCCCAGTGGTGATGCTCTCAATCGATGCCGAGAAGGCATTTGAAAGAGTAGATTGGGGATATATGATGGACACTTTGGAAGTACTGGGGTTGGGAGTGAGAATGAGAGAGTGGATAAGGAAGTTGTATTGTTTACCCTCCGCAGCAATCATGGTCAACGGAGATTTATCAGAGTATTTTGGGATGTCAAATGGAACAAGACAGGGATGCCCTCTGTCTCTATTATTGTATGTTTTGTCACTGGAGTCTTTGCTGTCTAAAATAAGGAATAACATAAACATAAGGGGAATATGGATAGGGGACACAGAGCATAAGGTGGCAGCTTATGCGGATGATCTGCTGTTTTATGTGGGGAACCCCAGGATAACATTGCCAAATTTAATGAGGACACTGAAAGAATATGGGGAGTTGTCAAATCTAAAAATTAACCCAACAAAAACTGAGATTTTAAATATAAATATCCCAAATGGAGAGTTGAGGGAGGGTAGGAAATATAAGTATAATTTGATAAAGTGATAATGGTACTATAAGTGTGTCAATGTAATTTTCTTTTTAAAGTATGAGAAATGTATAATTTATCCGATGGAAAATTAATAAATATTTAAATAATTTAAAAAAGAAAAGAAAAAAGAAAGGAGAGGACACAGCCCTGGAGTGACAGTTCCGTGGAATTACCTATTCTGTGGATGGCGGTAAGCCCTGAAGATTATTTTGGGTTAAGGACTGTTTTTGTCTGCTCCAGACTTGTGTTTGAGCCACTATAGAGGCTGAAGGACTATTACCCCGCTGTTGGGACAGTTTTATTTCTTTTTGCTGCCAGAAAGCAGTTTTTGTCATCGTTATTTGGAAAAATAAAGACGGACCTTGATTTTACATGTCACCAGTGTCAGTGTAATCTCCCAGAATATCACAGCGGACAAGGGTGTACTTGAACTCCCTTACAAATGTCTTGAAAATGAGTAAAATATCCTAATAAAATTGAGTTAATAACTGATAATAATCCTATAATTCATAAAACTTTCATTAGGAAAGCATAAATACAGTTGCAAGAAAAAGTATGTGAACCCCTTGGGATTACGTGGAGTTTTGCATGAATTGGGCATAAAATGTGCTCTGAACGTCATCTAAGTCACAACAATAGAAGAACACAGTCTGCTGAACATAATACTACACAAACATTAGATGTTCCCTTGGTTTAATTGCACATAACATGTAAACATTCACAGTGCAGGGAGGAAAAAGTATGTGAGGCCCTAGCTTAATGACTTCTCCCAGAGCTAATTGGAGCCAGGAGTGAGCCAACCTTGACTCCAATCAGTGTGATGATATTGGATGTGTTGCTGACAGCTGTCCTGCCCTTAAAAAACACACACCTGTTTTGGGTTTAGTGGTTTCAAGAAGCACTGTCTGATGTGAACCATGCTTTGCAGAAAAGAGCTCTCAGAAGACCTGCGATCAAGAATTGTTGACTTGCATGAAGCTGGAAAGGGTTACAAAAGTATCTCCAAAAGCCTTGATGTTCATGTGTCCACGGTAAGAAAGACTGTCTACAAATGGAGAAAGTTTAGCACTGTTGCTACTCTCCCTAGGCATGGTCGTCCTGTAAAAATGACTGCAAGAGCACAGCGCAGAATGCTGCATGAGGTAAAGAAGAATCCCAGAGTGTCAGCTAAAGACCTACAGAAATCTCTGGCACATGCTAACATTTTTGTTGACACATCTACAATAAGGAAAACATTAAACAAGAATGGAGTACATGGGAGGACACCACGGAGGAAGCCATTGCTGTCCAAAAAGAATATTGCAGCACGTTTGAAGTTTGCAAAAGAGCACCTGGATGTTCCACAGCACTACTGGCAAAACATACTGTGGACAGATGAAACCAAGATTGAGTTGTTTGGGAAGAACACACAACACTATGTGTGGAGAAAAAAAGGCACAGCACACCAACATCAAAACCTTATCCCCACTGTAAAACATGGCGGAGGGAGCATCATGGTTTGGGGCTGCTTTGCTGCCTCAGGGCCTGGACGGATTGTTGTCATTGATGGGAAAATGAATTCCAGAGTTTATCAAGACATTTTGCAGGAAAACGTACGACCATCTGTCCACCAACTGAAGCTCCGCAGAGGATGGGTGATGCAACAGGACAATGACCCAAAGCATACAAGTAATTCAACAAAACAATGGCTGCAACAGCACAGAATACGCCTTCTGGAGATGCCCAGTCAGAGTCCTGACCTCAACCCCGATTGAAATGCCGTGGCATAACCTTAAGAGAGCGTTTCACACCAGACATCCCAAGAATATTGCTACACTGAAACAGTTTTGTGAAGAGGAGTGGTCCAAAATTACTCCAGATCGTTGTGCAGGTCTGATCTGCAACTACAGGAAACGTTTGGTTGAGGTTATTGCTGCCAAAGGAGGGTTAACCAGTTATTAAGTCCACAGGTTCACATGCTTTTTCCTCCATGCAGTGTGAATGTTTACATGTTATGTGCAATTAAACCTTGCCAAAATGTAATGTTTGTGTAGTATTATGTTCAGCAGACTGTGTTCTTCTATTGTTGTGACTTACATGACATTCAGAGCACATTTTATGCCCAATTCATGCAAAACTCCACGTAATCCCAAGGGGTTCACATACTTTTTCTTGCAACTGTATATCCAAGGTGAGTGTGTGATAAATACTATGTGTCTATAAAGCCAAGGAAAAAGATCACTAAAAAGAAGTGCATCTATCTACAAGAATCCACCTGGAGTGGGGGAAATTTCAATGAACTGCTGCAGGAAGGGAGGGCTGGATGAGCAGACAACCAGACCTAGCGGATCAAGTTATGGATCTCAATATCTTCGTTTAGTCCTTTTAGGGCAAGGTATCCCAGAGTAAAGATCCAGAAGATTTCTCTTTCACAGAGTCTCTGGAATCACCTGCCTCTGTCTAACTCATTAGAGTTGACCTCAATCCCAAACACCCTCATGCTTGCATTATCCCCTCCATGTACTGTACCTCTCTAAAGTGTTGTGGCACTGAGTATTTTTCTTTTCCATTATGGTTGCTGCATTTGTGTTCTCCAATACGAAATCTAAGCGGGCGTGAAGTACAGCCCACATACAGCACACTACAAGGACACCATACACCATATACGTATGAAGTGCCACAATTGATAAATTTTTGAAAACGTAGAGTACTCTGCCATCAGTCCCAGTTACCTCATGTTTCCGATGGCACATGAAGCTGCATATACCACAATTTTTGACCCCACATTTATAACTCCTTTTTTGATCAAAAATAGATGGCCATCGGTGGTTGATATGGGATACCTTGGGTTTTTGGATTCTACTAGGAGCAATCACACTTCAGAGATCCTGAGGTTTTCTGAAGATGAAATTGGGCCTGTTGAGTACTATGCACCCCAATACTGGGTCTTTGCTTAAAATATTCCAATTACTTGCAAAGATCAATTGTATTTTCCAAGCCCTGTTGTTATACTTCATGCAAAAACGTGCATTCTGCTGCTATCCCGGGTCTCTTCTTTAGGGGAAGAATCTCTTGCTAGAATTCGTGCCTGCATATGCTTCATCGTAACAAAGTAGAAACTTATTGTAGGCTTCCTCTATGTGGGTGTTGTTGTGACCTTTTTCACTGAATTTCTTTTTAAGGACAGCCCCCTGGACTACATAATCCTCTGTGAGGGTACAGGTTCGCCTCAACCTGCAGAACTGTTCAAAAGGACCATTTTTATCCAGCGAGGGTGATGGTGACTTTTGAAGTGCAGGTATGAATTCCCTGCACTGGGATTAAACTGCATCTTGGAGACTATTGTGCCATTGGGCTCAGACCTCAACTCTAGATCAAGGAAAAAGAGGCTACTCTTATTAACAACGTGTGAAACTGACCCCAAAGGATTATTTCTACAATGATCCAAAATATAAAAAAAAAATCTAGTTATGTATCTGTGCCATCCCAAATGATTAGGAGGTGATTAGATTGTAAGCTCTAGCTCCTTGAGGGTAGGGACTGATGTGAATGTACAATATATGTAAATCACTGAGTAAATAGATGGTGCTATTTAACTGCCTGTAATAAATAAAGATAATTAAATGATAAAATAGAAAGGAGCTACTCTGAAACAGGAAACCTGGGGCACCAGCCTAACTGGAACATAGGCAAGGATTAAAAGATAAAGAAGTCGCGTACTCAGAAAATGATTAAATCAACTGCTGAAAGTGCGTAAAACTGTGGATTGAATATTGATTAAATGTGAGAAATAATTTCTTAACCTATGTTTATTAAAGGATTTGATGCATTATCTAAAAGGCCATAAGGTGTTCTTTCTCCACCACCTACACAATATTCCAGGGTGAGTTTATTTAGGAATTTGGAATTTATTTTGTCTCATTTAAACATCATATCACAGTTTAGAAGGTCTTCATGTTAAAGTCTATTTATTTGTTTGGAATGAGAAAAGTAAACATATCCCTGGCAAACTCGGAGAGGATCTGGTGAAGAGAAGCTTTTCCTGGATAATTTACAACGTGTGAGCCTAGGTCACCACATAGACATTCACTGACTAAAGGAAACCGTAGCTGAATTCCTGAAAGCTACAAGGTGCAGTGTAACGAAAGATGAATGCTGCAAATGTTTCTACCATGTGCTTGTTAAAAAAGAACATTCCTAGTGGTTGACGTTGTCAAGCATTTCACCTTATTTAGATATATGTAAATTAAACATCAGACTCAATAAACATTGCTGACTATGCTTTATTTTAATGGGGGAACCAAGTGATCTTTAAACAAAGTTCATAAAGAAAACATTTTTTAGCAAAAGATGTATAGATCAGATGAGTTACTTAGAACATCTTCTAATATGCAGAAAAATTCTCAATGTAGCTGTCACTTTCTGAACCGGAAGAGCAGATGTACAGAGCTAAATCAAAACTGGTCACTGTTGTTAGCAAAGAAATACTGCCAGATATGTGCTCTACAGAAAACACCTGTCATCAGATGATGGCAATATAGAGTTGGTAACATATTTATTGTGTTCATAATTAGGTGATGCCGAAACAGATTAATGTTTATAGTGATGTTGGGACTTCTTTTAAAAGTATGTTAGTCTTGTGAAGCCTAGTTCTTTTGAGGGGGTGTTGAATATATAGTTTCATACAGCAAGCATATCTCCTGTTTCCTGTGTCTTGAGATGCCAAGCACAGAAACATTAAAATAGAACATTACATAATGCAAAAAGCTGGAGATATTTGAAGCAACAGGAACGATAGAAACATGATAAAGTCCCCTGCCTTAACAGAAATTGGAATTTGCTTGCAAATAAAACTCAGCATGAACTTGGATGGTGTAAACCTTTCATAGGAAGGAAACATACTGATTTAATTGCCAATGCCTTATAGAGAAAAATAGGCAGAGGAAAAATGTTGTGTTTACTGTTATGGGTTGGAGAGAAAGGTGAGGGCATTTACATTGAGAAATGTCTTCAGAGATGAGCAGCTCAGAACATATTAGAAAGATAAAAAGTTTATGTGACCAAAAAACATATACATTATATAGCAGAATGCAAAGTGTAATAGAGATATCTGAACAGTTTATTACAGACCTGCACTCTTAGACAAGGACTTTACTTTTATTGATGTTAATGGACTGTGCTAGGATTGTGCTTGAAACAAATTATACACACAACAACAAACACATACAAAATTATTGATCTAGAGCAGGGGTCTCCAAACTTTCTAAACAAAAGGGCAAGTTTATAGGCCTTCAGACTTGGGGGGGACTGTGGCCAGTGGGCGTAGAAATTGTTCTGGTGTCAGTGGGAGTAAATAATGCATCTTTGATATTAGGGGAAGGAATAACGCCTCATTGTTAGTGTAGGTGGGAGAAATAATGCCCCTTTGTTGGTGTCAGTGGGAGGAATAGTGCCCCATTGCTGGTGTCAATGGGAGTAATAGTGTCTTAACGTTGGTGTCTGTTGGAGGACTAGTGCCCCATCGCTGGTCTCCATGAGAGTAATAGTGCCCCATCGTTTGTGTCAGTGGAAAAAATTGTGCCTGTTGTTGATGTCAGTAGCAGGAATTATGGCCCATTGTTGGTGTCAGTGGGAGGAATAGTGTCTTGTGTTAGTGGGAAGAAAAGGGCCAAATAAAGGCTGCAGTTTGGAGACCACCGAACTAGAGTTCTGATCATATTTTAACCAAAGTTATTGATACAAGGTGTGTTCAAGTTAAACTGTGGCTTTTCATTTTACAGGTATAAAAAGGGATACTAGCATGGAGGTATTACACGCAATAGTAAGGGCAAGTGTGTTATATTACTGATAGGCGATGCACATGTCACGGGCCAGTTCAGAGACCATTAATCAAGATGGCAGACAACAGTGTTAGTGCATGCATGGAACAACATGTGATGATGAAGTTTCTTGTGACAGATGCTCAGCCGCAGAAAGACATTTGAAAAGTTTAAAAGATGGCCATATGTCCATCAGTGAGGATACCGGCCGTGGTGGTTCCCCGCCCACAGCAGTCATTCCTGTGAACGTTTGGCTTGTGCAATGCCTGATCCTGGATAATCGACGCATTACCTGTTGTGCAATTGAACAAGAGATAAATCTTTCTGTGAGAACGGTGAACACAATGATGACAAAGTGAAGCAGGCAGTCCTAGGATGGTTCAGGCGTACTGACAATTCTTTCTATGCCAAAGCTTTTCAGGCATTAAATGCTGACAAATATATATAAATGTAGCAGGGGAGTATCTCAAAAGACAAATGCAGTTTCCGCTCCTTGAAATATGTATTTTTTATTATATACACGCAAAAGTCCCAGTTTGACTTGAACACCCCTCCTATTTTAAGAGCTCATGAGACTATTTATGCACAATAAAAACACATGGGGGAAGTAGATAAGGGGAATGAAGCAAGCATATCTCCCAATATTCACAGACAGCTACAACTAGATATAGAAAACCATTAGCTGTTAAAAAAACAAGTGACAGTAGTAAGAGATTATATAGATCCCAACTGTAACTGATGTGGAGGGACTGTCCCCCTTTTGGAATAAAATCCCTCTTTCCTCCTTTCCACCTCAGTTTTCCCTCTTTATTAGTCTGACGTGTAGACCTGTGTAAAAAAAATGTCCTTGATCTGATGAGCTCCTCACAAAGCCCCAGTGGCACTGAAAGAAAGGCTTGCAAATGAGCTTAATGGAATAGAAAAAGTAACTGTAAAGGTGAAAGTCAGTGATCTCAACGAATTCGTAAATATGGTGTATTGCATTAAAGCATGCATTAATGCAATACATAGCCGTGAATGGGACTTAATGGCTGTAAGGTTGTAAAGCTGTAGCACAATCATATACCAACACTGGGCAATATAACTGGCAAACTGGGTAGTAAAATACTACAGTGTTCTGCATGCCAGATAGGAGGTTTGCCAAATGAAGTTGGACAAGGACAGTTCAATGCATTCAACATTCAACACACCACAAGTGACATACTCACTTACCATTTGACATTCATTTTGTACAGGAAGTGTCCCAAAGCAAGGTAAATCCAGGCTCATAGGCTTAGCCCATGACGTGAATCGTTTTGGCAACATTATTGAAGAATACGATTCTAATTTTAAAACCAAGCCAATAAGATTTAGGGAAAAGGAAATAATGTCAATGGCTAAACAATGCATACTATGAGCAAGCAAAGTAATTTCCCCATATATTGTCATTAGCATACCTTAAATTAGATCCAGAGAATGCAACAGTCCTTCCAAACCCCACCTGAAAACTGGTCAAAGCTTTGAAACTGTTCTAAGAAAATAAATTACCTCGCAAAAATTATAAAAATAATAATTATTCTAGACATGAAGTTTCAGAAGAATGCCCTTCTTTTGCTTCTGAAGAATTAGAGGGGATTATTTAATGACTTTTAGCATGCAACATTTAGTCTTAACTATATACAGTCAAAAGAACACATTGGGGGAAAACTTCAAACTAACATGTATTTTCAAAGACAAAGCAATATGGAAAATATCGATACTTTGCAATGCTGGAGTACAGAAATACACCAGTTGAAGGCCTAAGATCACCAGCTCTTCTGCTCCTTTTTTAATGTGTTTTATTTCTGAATACATTTTGACATTGCATTTTAAGCAGAACAAAAAAGATTATATATTGCAGAAACATGTTTACATTGTGTTTATTCATTGCATGCACTCACACATTCATACAACAGACTACTCTTAACCACTATGACCCATAATTATTAAAGGTTGCAGTACAAGAATTCACTTATAGTAAACATTAATAAAAGCCATTTCAACTCTAGAACATAGCTTAAATCTAATTTGGAACTGCCACTAACCATGGCCCCCAGGTTTTGTCAAACTTGACTGGGCAAGCTCTGCTAATATAGGTTTGTCTGTAATTAGGTAATGTACCGTTAATGATTGTGACAAGAAATCTGCCAGTGTCCAGTGCTAAGGTGTCTTTTAGTAAGATTACTTTGTGGTATAAAATTACAAAAGTCCTATCAGCTGTTTAAAGTGTGTGTCCATTACGTAGTTTTGTAGTATAGCAAGCAAATAGATTTCCGGAAGGTATTGTGGATGATAGCCTAGAGTTGTAGACAGCAGGGAGTGTCTTTGTTGTTAATAGGATGATATTTAGGACCAAAACATGTGGGGAATATCTGTGAGTGATTCACAGTTTGAACATTTTATATGATAATAAATTGTCAACATGAAGCAATGGGTGCAGCCTGGGCTGAGAAAAACTACATGGATAGAAAGCACAGTGTGGTCCAACTCTGCAGGACAAATCCTATGGCTTTGGGGGCTACCGAAGAATTCAGTCCAGCACTTCTGAGAGACTGCAGAGATCTCTAGGCAGCAAACACACAAGCAACTCACTTGAAGTAAAAACAATTATGCTAATCATGGCTCTTAAAAGGATACCCAGCTAGGGAGGACACCAAAGAAACTGTCATTGTTGATATACTCATTATGGTTTAAATGACATCTGCAATAGCTAAGAGAGATATCAAAGAGGTGCCAATCTCAGTTCAGCAAGGTGGCTAGGTGTACACAGCACACAATCATTGGCAATCCACAGTATGTGGATGATCTCGTGCATTACAGTCATTGCTGTTTCTGCAGCTAGGAGGAGGAGGAGACATCCAGGATCCGAAGAGAGCGCCAACGTAGTGTTGGGGCATTTACTTTTTAACCTATTTATAAATGATATAGAGTTTAGGATTAAAAGTACCATTTCTGTGTTTGCAGATTACACCAAACTGTGTAGTAGAATAACATGCTTAGAGGATGTCTCCAACTCACAAGCAGACCTTACTGACAAACTTCGAACAGCACCCTAAGCACTCATCCTCTCATGCTTAACTCAAGTAACCACTAAGTAAGTAACTCAAATAACCACTCGTTACAACCAAGGTATGCAGAATACCATCTCTGAATGCACAACACCTCAAACCTTGAAGCAGATGGGCTACAGCAGCAGAAGACCACACCGGGTGCCACTCCTGTCAGCTAAGAACAGGAAAAAGAGACTACAATTCACACAGGCTCACCAAAATTAGACAATAGAAGATTGGAAAAACTTTGCCTGGTCTGATAAGTTTCGATTTCACCTGCGACATTCAGATGGTAGGGTCAGAATTCGGTGTAAACAACATGAATGCATGGATCCATCCTGCCTTGTACCAGCAGATCATGGATGTGCAGCTGACAAATCTGCAGCAACTGTGTGATGCTATCATGTCAATATGGACCAAAATCTCTGAGGAAAGTTGCCAACGCCTTGTTGACATCTTGTTGAATCTATGCCACGAGAAAATGCAGAGAAGGGCAACCCAGTTGATAGGAGGCATGGAGGAGCTCAGCTATGAGGAAAGATTAGCTGAACTGAATTTATTCTCTCTTGGGATATGTTGTGAAAATGTGGAATAGGCTCCCTCAATAACTAGATCTGGCTAGCTTAGTAGATTGTTTTAAAAAAAGGAGGCGGATGCATTCTTAAATGAATAAAACATAAGTGGATGTTAACATTTATAGGTAACAACACCAGGGGTTGTTGATCCAGGGAATGTCCAATTGCTTTCTTGAGGATCAGGATGGAATTCATATCTCCCCACTGGAGCAAATTGGACCATGGTTTATAGGGGGGGGGGTTGTCTTTCTCTAGATCAATTGTGGGTATAGAAGTCTTTGCTCCATTTACCTTTTACTCTTCGGGTGAAAATGTCTATTAGTAAATTTTTCTTATGTTGGTTCTAGAACACAGACTCTTCCTCTGTGGTTCTCTACCCTTCCCCTAGTTTGTCACAGACCTCATCACTCTCCAAGTTTTACTTTCCACAGTCCATAGGGCCCAACCACTGTGCTGATGTGCTACAGGCCACACACTAGTTTTTTTATATCTTTTATTTTACTGCTGCTTTATCAACTGATAAACAGTGTTACTGGTATTGTGGGTTTAGGAAATCATCTGCTGAAGGCTGCCTTTCTTAAATGTCTTCTGGCTTAGAATTACTGTTGTAACACACAAAAGATTATCTGTTTCATGTGCTTGTGTGCCAATCTGTTTGAAGTTTTACATGACTGAAATTGAGTTAATGAATCATGCTTTTGCTCTGGTACTAATGCGCCCTGTTATAAAAAAAATAAATATTTGTAGGCATACCTCCCTACTCTACAACACAACATGAGAATTAGCCCAGATTAAACTCACTGACTGTACACACTTCCCACCTTTACCTCTGCACACACTGTACCCCACCCGGTACATACTTCCCCAAAACACTGTGCCCCCTCCCTACACACATTGCCCCCTCCCTGTACACACTGCCCCCCCGTACACACTGCACCCCTACACACACTGCAACCTATTATCTACACACACTACCCACTACCTATAAGCACTGTCTCTTCCCCCCTACACACATCCCCGCACTATAGAAACCTCATTGCTGTTGGCTGAGAGCGAGCAGGAGAGATAGAAACTTGGAGTGAACAACCTTCCTGGGTGCTGCAAGGTACATTTGTGGAGAGTGTCCTAGCACTGGTACCTACAGGACACCGGAATGTTGTTGAAATCTTGGGACAGTTCCATGGCATCTGGGGCAATTGAAATGTATGGTTTATTCAGAAATCTTTATTTCATGAATGCCAATAGTTGTTAGCTGTAATAATAATCATGTTAGTGAAGAGAATAAGAAGAAAAGAACATAGTGCTGTACATACATTCCAAATTATGGAATGCATACTGAAACTATAATCATCAGTTAGAAAACACTGCTGGATATTTAAAAAAAATGGATATAGAATTAAATCATGCTGACAGTAACTTAAATAGTGAACTTCTAAAACCTCATCTTAATTAAGTTCATTGTTTTGTTGTATGATACAGTATGTCTAAAAAACAGCAACCTTAATCATAAAATCATATAAATCATATAATTGACAGTGAATTAAATCAATGACTGATAAATGAAAATATATAATCTCTGGAAACCTGCAATATAAGAGTAAAATTAATAAACTGAGTAGTTCAACTAAAGTGATGTTCCATGCATTTCCCCCCAAAAAAAGAGAAAGAAGGCTCTTGAAACATAAAAATTATAACTCATTAAACATAAGTAAACATCCACCCCATAGTTTCCAAACAATATGTTAAAATGCTCATAAAAGACTGACTTATTGAAGCTTGTAATTTACATCAAAGCTTTCTGTTAGCTGCCAAGAAAAGACTACCACATCATTTGTGACCTGAGAATCAATTCTATCACCTACTACAATACAAATTGTTTTTGAATTCAACAAATCATCAATCATCGGTAGCAATTAACACTTTGTGTTACATTACCTGCATTACAAATTTGAGTAATATATTAGCCCCTAAATAGCTTCATAAATCCACCAACACAACTTTTACAAAAAAAGACTTTCATTACAGATATCTACAGTATATCACTTCTGCCTGGCAGTACTAGGGTCATTGGTTCAAATCCCAACCACGGCACCACCTGCCTGGAGTTTGCATGTTCTCCCTGTGCCTGCGTGGGTTTCCTCTGGGTACTCCGGTTTCCTCCCACACTCCAAAGACATGCTGGTAGGTTAATTGGATCCTGTCTAAATTGTCCCTAGTACGTGTATGAATGAATGTGAGTTAGGGACCTTAGATTGTATGCCCCTTGAGGGTTAGGGACTGATGTGAATGTACAATATATATGTAAAGCGCTGCGTATATTGATGGCGCTATATAAGTACCTGAAATAAATAAATAAGTAAGTATATAACAGCTAAAGATGCATCATTGCAACTATATTGCCTGTAAATCTATTTCTGATTTCTCTTTTTGTTACCAAAGAGTTTTTCCCTATAGTTTTTTTTCCATAGCACATTCAATTAGACAGTATATTGGAATGCCCATGTGTTTTACAATATGTGGTTTGCATCAGTCAAAAACTGCACAGCAGACTTGGCTAACACTGCCAAAATATTGAGATAAGGCTTATGGAGCACAGTGTGCCCAAACATTTTTACTTTTTACATGATGAAAAAGCAGACAGGATTACACTCATTTCATTAAAAAAAGATCTTTCTCTTTGATCACTGCAATACTTTTGGCTGTTCACTTCAAGGACTTAATATGCATTTAGTTTAAATGACACTATAGACCAATACAAAAATATTTAGTTACTTTATTAGTATGTTACAGAAGCAACCCTTTGACCATCACTGTGTTTCATGTACTCACTCAAACACTTTTGTTTTTCTGCCTATGGCAATACAAAAGCAGTCAAATTTCTAATATTTATTTATGTAGGTACAATTACTTCTTTAATTTCTTCAATTAAATATGTATCTATAACAGTTGTCTGTCACATATAACTGATGGTTAATGGAGGAATAACTATATAGCAGAGGGAATGCCTTCTCTAGGTAGCCAATACACTTCCTAGAATGGGAATTCCTCTCCTGATTCTTCTGTCCAAGTACCTCATGCTGCAGCTCTTTAGATGGGCCTTAAAAACACTTGGGCTGCACTCTTGTTGTGCCCACATCCCATGATTTCTTTTGCTATGGACTGGATCTTGCTGTGCAGTTGAGCTTCCCCTTAGTGCCCTTTCAAGTTGTCATAGACAGGACATTATTAAGACTCAGGTTCATGTACATTCCACTAGTACCTCCTATACGCAAGCAGCAAATCACCCATTCCTCTCAGTTTCTCTAAGCATTCCTGGGTGGGAGGACTTGTGAATCCCAATACAAAGAACTCCAAGTGGTCTTGTATACTTCTCCAGTGGTCTCGAAAATCTCTGCATTCTTGACCTCTCTATGGGCTTAGTCAACCCACTTCGCCTCTTGAAGGAATCAAATTACCTTCTGATCAGGTGTTATATTTATTATTATTGCGCTTTACAATATAACAGCAGACAATACAGCAATAATACAGTTCAATACAAGAGGGTTAGGAGGGCCCTGTTCCTTGGAGCTTACAATCTAAGAGGGAGGCATAATACATACAGAGTTATTACAGTTCACACATTTGTATGTAGAGCTACCCCCCCAGGAGCCGCTTGAATATTTTGGGTTCCCTGTGCTATGCCTCAACCCCAAGAACAACCTCTACCCCTTTGGCACGCCTGGTTAGATACAGTCACTGCAAACACAAATGTAAAGGACACCCACGAAAAAATTAAGATTTACTAGCGAGTATCAGAAATAAAACAGATCATAAACTGTAAATATTTCCCCACGTTGCAAAGCTTAGCCTTAAACAGAATTATAGCAATATACAATGAGACAGCAATACCAGTAAACCTTATTGTGAAACTGACAAACCTCCAATAGGTCTATGATCCCAGGAGCAGGAGGGGGAAGAGGAGACCCTTGGTCAGTCACCTCCCTCTAAGCCCTTATGCCACAGGCAAATTAACAACACAATATACTAAATCTGAGTAGGCGTTCCCCTTTAAATACCAAGTATTAATTCAGATGTACTAATATACAGTCAGCAGCCACTCTGTAGATTGAGTACCTTTGAATAGAGGAGTCCTAGAGGTGAATGTGTGCCTCATTTCCAGCCTGCATATGATGGGACACAGATTTATCACTGAGCAATAGCAACACACTGGATGAAGGAACTTAGCAGATAGTACTCCCCAACAGTAACTTCGAATTAGGTGAAAGGGAGAGTTAATGTTGTCTACATGCAGTGTCTATACGGTAACAGGGAGGATTGTTGGGCTTACACCTGCTCACCAGACCCCTGGGGGATGTCACAAACAAAATCCGCTGCGTAAGATCAGGCTCTTTGCAGTGCAGGATGCTATATGATTGCTTAATGACAACCAATCAAACTGCAAGTAAAGATGCCTCCAAGATGCCCAGTGGTGGCTTGTAGATCTCCAAATGATACCAGAGTCCCTGGAAAGATAAGGGATGCTGCTGTGTGGTACTAAGCTGCTGAGTAGGGTGCACTTGTTGTACAGTGGAGCCATGGCCTGGAACTCCTGAGGAAAAGTCAAACTCCCCTCTGGCAATCTCCAAATCCCCAGGCCAAGGGAGCTAGCATGGCTGCAGCAGGGAATTATATCTCTCCTCCCAGATTCCCATTTAGTCTGCTTCCTTCTGGTATTTTAGTCCAGGCAATGCTGAGGAATACAGCGGCTGTGTGACTTCAAGTCCCAAGATCCTGTTTTCCAGACACAATTCCGACTCTGTCAGCAGGAAATGATGTGTTTACTCTGCATTGAACACTAGAGGGGAAGAAAAGGAATCTCAGTCTGTGCAGAAAATGTCCCTGAATTGCAGAATTACATAATGGGAGATTTACTAAAACTGAAGAGTGCAAAATCTGGTGCAGCTGTGCATAGAAATCAGCTTCTGGGTTTTATTGCCAAAGCTTAATTGAAGAAGCTGAAGTTAGATGCTGATTGGCTACCATGCACAGCTGCACCAGGTATCAGAGTGCACCAGTTTTACTAAACTTTCCACATAGCCTGAACCTAGCCACGTGTAGTTAACCAATTAGCTTTCTTTACTGTTACGTTATTCTATTCTACACTAAATGAACAGCAGCAACTCCTTATTTTGAAGTTCTAGTATCAGACTGACATCACGATCAAAGTTTCAACAGCAACATTTTTTTAGGTAAATTACTCTGCACAGAGGACAAATTGCTCTTGAGAGATATTGCCAATTATTGCTGAGCCAAGGCAATGGTGCAACATTTTCCCAGAGAACCTTGATTGATACCAATCCCCTGTGACTTCGTATTCACCTACTCTTTAGACAATTCTCCATGGGCTCAAACAGAATGTTTGGCAGGCATTTAAAACACCTAAAAAACACCTCTAATTTTCCAGGCCCAACAAAGTGCACTAAGATAATGTATGCTAAGCATTATGAAGTTACAACAGTTTTCTAATTTCTAAGATTCACTTGCATGTCCAAGATAATTTCATTCCATCCATTATTGGAAGATGTAGGTATTTCATAATACATAATTTACTTTTTATATCAATTTAATTGTTTATTTTTTTTTAATAATTGGCATTTGTTGACCTAATTAGTTTGTATTGTTTTTTTTATAACCATTTTATTCCTTGGTTGTTGTATGCTCCAATAGTATTTCTTCAATTTATTTTGGCAACCTTTCCCAGTCATGCCTGCTGCCTCACTGGTCAAAGTTATATTCAGCTATATATTGAGTTATATTCAGCTACTACTGCTTCCTGGGCATGCTATTCCTGGTGTTTGGAATAAAAGTTATACTTTCTGTTTATAAATGTGCTCAAAAGAATTTCAGATCCAAGTGTATGCTAAGGAATAAAGAGTGCTCCTGTGCATGCCTAGTTGTTCAACAAAGGTGAATCTTTGCTATTTTTGTGCTAGTTTTTTATTTTTATGCAAGGGTAGATAAGGAAAGGGAGGATAGGAAGTGCCCAATCAACCTCTCCAGAGCCACAGCTAGCACTGACACTGGGTGGCACCAAAAGCACTTCAGCTACAGCTCCTGCCACCTGCCAGAACCTAGTGACAGGCAGCAGCAGGTTATAGAGAGGGAGGCTTGTGTTAGTTCCTCCTGGGTTCCAATCACATGGCACAACCAGCTGAGGGAGAACTTCCCCTCACTGAGCTCAAACTAAACTGCCTGATCTGGTGAGTGGATTTCATGGAAAGAGAAGCGTTGCACTGGGAAGAATGAGAGATGTGTACTGGGGCAAGCAGTATTGGTAGGGGGAGCTCTGTACTGCTTGGAAGCTTAACTGGTGGAAAGGGAGATCTGCACTGGTGGGGTGAGCTGTACTGATGGGACCTGTAGTGGGTAAATATCTGTACTGGGGGAAGCTGCACTGGAGGGGGAACAATCTATACTGCGGGGAACTGTATAGAGGTGGGGAAAAAAAATCTGTACTGAGTGGAGCTGTACTGGATCGGCCAGGAAGCTGTCCCATAGGAAGCTGTACTGGTTGGGGGGAGATCTGTACTGAGTGGAACAGTACTGGTGGGGGGAGATTTGTACAGGTGGACGGTATATGTACTGCTAGAGAGCTGTACAGGGGGGAGCTGTACTAGTGGTGGTGGGGAGAGTCATAATCTTATTTAAGTCTTGTTCTGGGCCCTGGAAGCCTAAAGGAGAGCTTTGGGTGGGAAAAAGCCTCCAAACATAGGTCTATATCTTAGTTGGTAGCTAGACCTTGTTATTAGTCACAGATTAGTACAGGCCTTAATATATGTGAGCTGACTGATTTTGAGGGCTCTCTGTTGTCCAACAGATGACTGAAGCACACCAGGCCTCCTTAGAGGAACAATAGTAAATAAACATTTCTCTACAGCAACAGATACAGACCCTGTCTGAGAGGGATATGGTGGCACATGAGCACTGGAAGATGATGATTGAGACTTCCTTGACTGTTTTGAATGTCCGTGGTAGAGTGACTTACTAGTATTGCTAACTATTTCCAGGATCTACCCTCCAAACCAGGAAGCACTGGAAACAGAAAAACATTTGCATCAGATAAGAACGTGGGTAAACAGGCTCTTAAGGAAAGGTATGAGAAACCCATGGGTGCCAGATATTAACAGCCTCCTAGTCCAAAATCAGTCTCTTCCTAGAGAGAAAAATGACCTATTAGGTCATGGTGATGCCAAAGACTAGGACATCTGACTGCCAATTGCCCCATATTGTACATGTCTATGGAATGTGAACTAGGGAGGTGAACATGACCATAGAAGGTATTATCAGACTCTGGAAGTTTTCCCAATTTTTCCATGCAAATTTGGGTGACCCTGCCAAACATGATTCAGACCAAATGGAATTACTATGTAAATGTGGCAATTCTAAAGACTACACTCATGCAGTGCTTTCAGTGGAAATACCCAATGGAACTGTAACGTATATCATGCATGTGGGTTTTGATTTTCCTCTGTGAACTGTAATGAGGGGTGGGGGGGGGGAGGGAGGGCAGGTGGCCAGTTATGAAAATGTGTCTGAAATTAACGATGACAATGTTTTGCCTGAATATGAGAGCTTGATAACCCTGCATCAGAGGTACCCAACAACTTCCTTCTAGCAGACATGGCATGGGAGTCAGAGGAAACTTCCATAGTACTAGAAGTAAAAATTATATCAGATGCCAGGGAAGATTTTGGAACAACTCCGGCACAGGATACCAATTTGGCAAATGCATGGAAAAATATGCATAGAAAAAGAAAGGAACAGGGTACCTCTAGAATCAGAATTTAGCCTGGTATACCCCCATTTTGCAACATACCAGGACTTACTGTATTGTGTAAAGAAGAAACAGGAGCAAGTTATGGAACAGCTGGTGATTTCCCAGTCTCACACAAAGATGGTATTTGCTCTGGCCCATTCTCACATGTTGGGTGGTCATTTAAGGGTAAAAAAAATGAACTGAGCAGAGGTCTAGTATTTAAAAAAAAGGTTGAGAAGTATTTAACCTCTTGACCTGAGTATCAAATGCATGCATTCAAACCACTGTTCAGGTT
Source organism: Staurois parvus (assembly GCF_062004578.1). Classification (NCBI taxonomy): domain Eukaryota; kingdom Metazoa; phylum Chordata; class Amphibia; order Anura; family Ranidae; genus Staurois; species Staurois parvus. The sequence goes on from NW_028318013.1 coordinate 260,883, forward strand.
CTTTTGCCTGTAACTGAGGTGACTTGAGAGGGTTGCTATGGAACTAGTGAAGCCACTGCCAAAGTCCACTAAAAGACACCAGCACATATTGGTAGTTCCTGAATATGCCATCCAGTATCCAGAAACAATCCCCCTAAGAAACAGGTAATTTACGTTATAACAAAAGAGCTGTTCCATTTGTTTTTCCATTTCAAAATTCCTAAAAAAAATGTTGATCGACCAAGGAATCCAATTTCATGTCAAAGGTATACAAATAGCAGTGCCGTTTTTTGAAAATTCTTCACCTACTCATCTCAGTGTGCCACCTCCAAACTGGTGGGTAGAAAGAATGGTTCAAAAGAACCCTGAAAGGTGTGCTAAAAATTGGTTGATAAGGGCTGGGACTTAAGTTGGCTATGCACTAGTAGAATTTTATTTAAAAAATGTTTGTTTTAAGAACGTTTGTTCAGTTTTCTAATCATTAGCAGAGTCAAATCAATGTTCACTATTGACAGTAATGGAAACATTCAAAGTAGAGAAAATGTTTTCTTGAACAAACTAATTTCTAACAGTGTAAGTGGTTTTCATTTCGTAAAGTCTATTAATTCCAAAATGGAATGCTAAAAGCAAGGAAAAATAAAAGATATTTTAAAGTACTTTTTGACGATATTCTTCAAGTTATAAAATGCACTAACAATTTTTGTACAAATTTTCATATGCATGGTTGTATGAAGGTGCGTTAAAAAATTTGCTAGTTTATATCCAGCTTTACTGTTGCCATTCTTACTGCTTTCAATAAGGGAAGTGCAATTGTCCTCCACAGTGTTTTTCCCAAAATGTATATGGTGAGCATCCCCAGGGTGTCCTGGAAACATGGGAGAAAAAGGCCACACCTTACAAAAACGTAATCAAACGCATCTAAGATGCAGGCTAGGATAGAATAGCAGCAGTGATGCCCATAATCCAGGAACAAATGCAGCAAGCACAAGAGGAGCATACCAGATTTTATAACTGATCTGCTAAGTAGAAGTTTTAACCTGGGAAAGAGACTCTAAGATTTGGTGCCTAGACTGAAGAGTAAATTTCTGGCAAAGTGACAGGGTGCCTATGAGATCAGAGAGAAAAATCAGTGATATCAACTACCAGGTACAGTATACCATCCTAGAAAGAAGAAAGCAACATTAAAAACTTCCCAAAGGTTTAACCAAGGTTAGGATATTAGAAACCCTGTCCACTATTCAGATTCAAAAGATGAAAGAATTTTTGCAGAAAAATTGAGAGGCGTTTTTCTGAATTACATGATTTACCATGAGATTGTGATGAAGTCTCATGTCAAAGTGAAGTTAAAACTTAGGACTACCTGAATTTCACAGAAAAGCCATTTAAAAGAGGTGCAGAAATTGTTAAGCTCTTAGGGTCATAGAGTAAACTATAACCCTACCAGTAAGTGGTTAGGTCTCATATGTCTCTGCAATTACTTCAGAAAACAAATTATGTAAATGTGATGCTTCTCACATGCCCTAGGTGAACTGATGAAAAGGCTGGGGCTTGGCAGATTACATTTTCACTCTTGATCTTACTAAAAGGTATCATCAGATTCCCTTAGCAGATAGGGTAAAGTAACAGATGTATCAGTACCTGGCCCTCACTGTAAAGGTGCCAAACATAATGTTTATGCAACTGGACCTCAGATGCAAACTGTATAGTGCTTGATGCCAGGTAAATCATGCTCTCTGCAGTTCATTGCCTATTTTGGCCATCAAAAATGTTTGTGTCTATTGGTGTTCTGAAATAAAGCACTCCAATTGTGATTTCTTGATGGAAACTTGCCTGGCCTTTTCCTGTTAAAGTGCAGCCTAGGAAAAGTGATGACAGGCTGTGCATGGAGTCAGTACAATATTTTGTAGGCTTTTTGTGAAATAAATACACTCAGTAAAATAAGTACTCAAATGTTGACTTTTTGATTAAATCTTGCTGTTATCTCTTCTTTTTAAAATGATTCCTTTTGAAAGTGCCCTAAATACTGTGCACGTACTCACTTTTTATAAAAATTACACAGTATTACTTTTTATTAGAAGCACACAGTATAGATCTCCTGAATAGCACCCTTAAAACTCCTTGCTTATTGACCTTTTTATATGCAGTAAGTTCCTACATTCTGGTAAGTGTTCATGTGGCCTTTTCGGGAGATGGTGATGACCTTGCACAATTTTGTGTTGCTATGGCTATTTTGGTGATTTTTTTAGCATAAATACATAAAACAATAAATTTTAGCTGCCATCTGGTTTCATGGAGGCTAGTAACACAGGAAGTGATTTTGGCAGGAAAAGTGGGAGGAGAAGCAAAGAGGAGTTTTGTAAGAGATTCTGGATAGAAGATAGACAACTCCATATCACAAGGAAGAACAAAAAAGGAAGGGGACTCTATAAAACCAAAGAAAGCCTGTGCAAGGAGCAAACTTTATCTTGGGATGACACTAATTCTACACTATAACCCAAATAAAGTAACTTTTAGTGTATGCCTATAGCATGCATTGTCAATGCTCATTTGTTAAGAAGGATAGATAGCTTTTGCATGTGTATATTGTAAGCACATTTTTAATACTCTGTATGTCATGTATTGTTTTCCTAAAGTAGTTTGTGATATACAGCATTCTTATTTAGTAAATAACATTACTATACTACAGAGGTTATGCTTCCTTGCTTTACTGCAAAAATACTTTAAAAGACAAAGCAAATACAGTTTATATGCTAAGATTCACATATATTACATATTTGGTTTGGCCTTCTATATAAGATCAGCATATCTAGTACTATAAGTGGTGGCCCTTCACTTCTATAAAATTTGAATGCTGGTCTAATTTGAAGACTGTCTAAAAGAAGTCTCACTTCTAGCATGCCAACTTTGTTTTATATTGTTTAATAAAGGATTAAACACAGTATATCATTCCTTGTTGCAAGCACCCTTTAATACAAACATTGTAATACTAGAGTGGACATGGTTTGATTAATAAATATTCTCTGTTGTTGATTTCATTCTATTACAAGCTACCTGTTGTTTATCCAGCTTAAAATGGTGCTTACATACTGTATAAGCAGTCTGTAAAATAATTACCTGGCTTTTTATTTAAAATCAATACACACTAATGTTGATTTTTGGACTAAAAACTGACTGATGTCTCTCCTTGTCAAGATGAGGCCTACCAAAGAATTGTCTGTGGAGTCAGTATAATATTTTTGGGTTTTTTTCTGTGAAAATATACACTTTAATATGGATTTTTTTGGATGCTGTATGCTGTGTGTCATTTTCAAAATGTGTCTGACTACAAGTGCTTTGATTCTGTCTATAGTGTGCACGATATGTTTGCCTTTCTTGTGAAATGTTTACTCTAGTGTGGATTGCTTGGATGGAATGTTGTGTTTTGTGTCCTTTTCAAAATACACCCTACTTCATTTGTTTATAGAGTCTGTACAATATTACTGCATTTTTCCTTAGAAATACTGTATACAGTTGTGCTCAAAAGTTTGCATACCCTGGCAAAAATCGTGAATATTTGGCATTCATATTGAAAATATGACTAATCATACCAATAAACTGTGTTCACATAGTTATTTGGCTTCTTTCTAAATCATAATGGTAACAGAAATTATCCAAATGGCCCTGATGAAAAGTTTACATACCCTGGAATGTGTGGCCTTGGTACACACACACAAGGTGACACACATGGGTTAAATGTCAAATAAAGGTTAATTTCTCACATCTGTGACTTTTAAAATTGCATTTACTGTCTATGTAATGTATAAATAGTCAATGAGTTGGTTATCTCTCACATGGATGCACTTTGCAGGCTAGATACTGAGCCACGGGAGCAGAAAAGAACTGTCAAAAGATCTGCATAACAAGGTAATGAAACTTTATAAAGATGGACAGCAAGTACTGTTGAATCACTTATTAAGAAGTGGAAAGTTTGCGGATCTCTTGATACCAAGCAAAGGTCAGATAGACCAAGAAAGATTGCAGCCACAACTACCAGAATAATTGTTCTGGATACAAAGAAAAATCCATAGGTAAATGTCTGTACAACTTGCAAGACAGTCTGTATCCACCAGCTATTAACCTTTCAAAACCAAGGGAATGGACACTGACCGTCCAAAATATATATAGGATCGCCAACACTCAACACAACACTACCTGGGTGTCCAAAAAATCATAAATATATAATGTGTTGCGCTCCCAGTGACAATATCTTTGATGTATATATCTAATTAACCTTACTATACAAATAATTTTCAGGTATTAAAAAATATGCAAAACCAAACTATGTGAGTGATTTAAAAAAATATAAACCACTATAATATATATAAATCAGATAATAATAACCGCAAAACCAATAAATAGTGCATGGTGAACTAAAATATATAACCGAAAAAAATACACATCATGAATAGTGAATTACTTAAAAAATTATATATATACTGCCAAATAATTGTGATATAAATGTCCTTTAAATGCAGTGACTTTGTGCTTGAATAAATCTTGATTTGGTGACTTTTTGTGAATTTGTGACTTTCTTTGAATCCTCAATTGGTAAAGATGTATGCTCACCTCCTTGTTAGCCTGCAATTAGGCTATACACACTTGTGGTTCACCTCCTATGGAACCTGCTTAGATGGAATTCCTCTTTTGTGAATGGTAAGAACGTGGATATGCGTTATCCTCAGATTGCCCATGTGCGTTTTTCCATATGTGGGAACAAATTGCCAGACATGGTGTTTTATCCTTATAAAAAGGTTTCTCCTTTATTGCTTGCCAACAGGTACACTCACATATGTGATATGCGGTCTAGGATGAATTGCTCAGCTCTAATGATCCGCCAGCCGTCCTGCCATGCACCCGCCGTCTGTCCGATACTCCAGCTCTCTCCGAGTGACACCGCAGCCCCCAGGGGGCTGCGGTGTCACTCGGAGAGAGCTGGAGTATCAGACAGACGGCGGGTGCATGGCAGGACGGCTGGCGGATCATTAGAGCTGAGCAATTCATCCTAGACCGCATATCACATATGTGAGTGTACCTGTTGGCAAGCAATAAAGGAGAAACCTTTTTATAAGGATAAAACACCATGTCTGGCAATTTGTTCCCACATATGGAAAAACGCACATGGGCAATCTGAGGATAACGCATATCCACGTTCTTACCATTCACAAAAGAGGAATTCCATCTAAGCAGGTTCCATAGGAGGTGAACCACAAGTGTGTATAGCCTAATTGCAGGCTAACAAGGAGGTGAGCATACATCTTTACCAATTGAGGATTCAAAGAAAGTCACAAATTCACAAAAAGTCACCAAATCAAGATTTATTCAAGCACAAAGTCACTGCATTTAAAGGACATTTATATCACAATTATTTGGCAGTATATATATAATTTTTTAAGTAATTCACTATTCATGATGTGTATTTTTTTCGGTTATATATTTTAGTTCACCATGCACTATTTATTGGTTTTGCGGTTATTATTATCTGATTTATATATATTATAGTGGTTTATATTTTTTTAAATCACTCACATAGTTTGGTTTTGCATATTTTTTAATACCTGAAAATTATTTGTATAGTAAGGTTAATTAGATATATACATCAAAGATATTGTCACTGGGAGCGCAACACATTATATATTTAAAAATCCATAGGTAACCTCAGAAGAAATGCAGGCTGCTTTGGAAAAAGATGGTGTGGTTGTTTCAAGGAGCACAATATGACAATACTTGAACAAAAATGAGCTGCCTGGTCATGTTGCCCAGAAGAAGCCTTTACAGCGCCAATTCCAGTAACATGATAGTGTTAGTCCTTAACCATTTGCCGCCCGCCCTATGGCCAAATGGTGGGCGGCAAATGTCATCAGCATTCCGGGTGAACGCCATATGGCATCCTCCCGCACATGCGCAGATTGCGCTCCTGCAGAGCGCCGCAGCGGCGCGTCTGTCATGGGCCGTGTACCTCGGACATGGCCGATGACAGATCTGAGCATCGGCCCCGTTGCCGGTACCATGTGACCTGCTGTGACCAATCACAGCAGGTCACATGACAGTTGTATACAAGGGATGGCTTCATTCATGCCATCCACTGTATACTAGTGTCTAGCTGTGAACGGTCACAGCTAATCACATGCACATGTCATGTGATTAGCTGTGGCCAAATCACAGCTAAGCACAAAAAAAAAAAAAAATTCTTTGCTATAAGCAAATTGTGTAAAAAAAAAAAAAAAGTCACTTCCCCAAAGTAGTATAATGTTACTATGGTAACATTGTACTACTTTGGTCATAGTGAAATATGAAAAACAAATCTTAAAATAAATTAAAAAAAATTAATAAAAAATAATAAAAAAATAAAAAAAAATATATATATATTTTTTTTTCATACTGTCACTAGTCAGTCCCTGATCACTGCCATGCAAGTTATATGATGACGCTGTACTGCACTGGTGACAATATGTAAAAAAAAAATAGTGAAAAAAATCGTTTTAATTTTTTCATTTTGCGAAAAATTATGACAAAAAAACTACAACTTCAAAAAACTGGCTATGCCTCTTATGAAGTACGTCGGACTGTCTACTTTGCAAAAAGGGGTCATTTGGGGGATATCTGTACTGTTCTGACATTCTTGGACCTCAAGAAATTAGATTGGCTGTCAGTACTTCAGGATTGATCAATATTCAGATCTATACCATAGCTTGTGAACTCTATAACTTTCCTACAAACTAAAAAATACATCCTAATTTGGGTTATTTTCACAAAGACATGTAGCAGAATACATCTCGGCCTAAATTTATGAAGAACAATTATTTATTTGCAAACTTTTATAACAGAAACAAAGAAAAACTATTTTTTTTTCAAAATTTTGATTAAATACCACCAAAAGAAAGCTCTAGTTGTGTGAAGAAAATGATAAAATTTTAGTTTGGGTACAATGTTGCATGACCGTGCAATTGTCATTCAAAGTGTGAGAGCCCTGAAACCTGAAAACTGGCCTGGGCAGGAAGGTGTAAAATTGCCTGGTATTGAATTGGTTAAATACTGTGTATGTGTATACTCTTTGTTGTAGACTTTTTTTCATAAAAAGTTGCATGCTGTTTATTCTTTTCAAAATGTGTCCTACGCAAAGTGGTTAAAGTATATGGAGTCTGTACAACATTTCTGGTTGTTTTCCCTACAATAACACTTTCTATTTTTTATTTCATAAACCTGGCTGATCTCTGGCAATGGAATTGTAGCATAGTAAAAAGGCTGACATACTGTGCACGCAGTCTGGACAATATTTTAAATACTATGTTCTGAATTTCATATTTCATGACAAAAACCTGCCTTGTCTCATCATCTTGTGGCATAATAAGACTGCTTACATAATGTGCAAAAATAAAATGCTAAAAACTGCCTCATCTCTCCCTCTTAAATTGCAGCCCAATAGAGCTGCTTATATTATCTTCAATCACTATGCTATGTGTGGCTATTTCCCTGAAATAAGCACTCTAAAGTTTATTTCAGAATAAAAACAGCCTATTTTCTTGAAATATGAGTTGTGGGGTGAAAGTGCTTTGGTGACATGTTTTTAAACTTTTACTACAATATAATCTGGTACTTCAAAAAAAAGTCATTAACTATACACTGAATCTGTTTTGTCACACTTCAACAAGAATAAAGGTGAGGATTTTGTTTTTTTTTTTTTAAATTTGAAAAATGAATAAAAAGCTTTTAGATTAGTTGTAGCTTCTGCTTCCACTGCTTAATTCAGGCCTATTACTGCTATATAAACACGTGTTGTAGCCAAAACTACCTAAAAAAAAAACCTTTTCAAGTAGACATTAATCAGATTAGGTTGCTGCTACTATATTTAATCAAATCAGGGAAATGGAAAATTATATATAGTAAATACTGATCTCCCATTCCTGCCTTGTCTCTGTGTCAGCGTACAGATGGATTGACTTTGCCCCATCCAAGTGAACTATCAATAGATACAATTCTGCATTCCCAGAGAGTTGCTTTAACTAGACATCAGAAAGTGGGGTGAGGAATATACATACATACTGTCAAGGAGACAATTTAAGAAAGTCAAATTACAATTTGTCTACAATTTTCCAATTTCCTTATGTCTCCATGTTAGCAGTTACCTTGAAAACAACTAGCACATACAGAATGGGAATGCTAAGGGGAACATTTAAACTAGACTTTCTCTCATTAAGGGCAGACTGAACCCACAGTGCTGGATTTTCATCACTGGATTCTCTAGATACATTACCTTTATTGGCAGAGAAAACCCCTTCTGCTAGGATTATCACTTTTGCAGAGAGTATTTACTTACTTTACTTAGAATACTGTATGGATGTGTATAAAAGCTTAAAGGAGATCTCTGTATTTTTTTCTGGTGATGTGAAACATCACCAGTAAAGCTGCCTCTTTTCCTCTACCAGCTATAGACAAAGGTCTGCAATGCTTAAATTAATAATTCAGCACAGCTAATATTTTTCTACAATAAGCAGATTATGCCTGAAAAATAATTGACCATAACTCTACAGTCTCTTTAAGGTGTTTTTAAGCTGGTTTAGGGGTGACTATTTTTGGTTGTGTGCAAGTATTTGCCAATTTTTCACCCATGTTACTTAAAAAAATGTCTCTATTTACTGAAGAACTTTTTTCCCTAGCATGTTTTACCAGGTGTTACATACTGTAGTTGCTCAAGTTGAAAAAAAATTATACTTGTTAATTGCGTTCAGTTAAAAAAAAATAACATTTCTTCAGCTGTCCTTAAAAATCTCAATTACCTGTTGCATCTCTGGGACATGAAATGAGGGTAATTTCCCCAATGTTACACAGGCAGCAAAAAATAATCTGGCAGGAGTTTTAAAGTGTTATTAAATCCAGGACCCTGCATTAACTATATCTGGTCTCCCACAGTAGACAGAACATGGAAATGCACTTATTTTAGTAAATATAAACTGCTTAATACCTTTTCTCATCAGCAGTTAGAGCAGTCTTGTGACTTCTATCAGTGTCCAGCAGAGCACATGTTAAAGCTTGTAGGAGGAGTTTTCATTCTGCCCTAGGAGGATGTAGAACCCCTGACCTCTGTCTGGACAGTGCTGATTGGCCCTGTGCTGATCACTTGCACTCTCCCACGAAAAAATCTCTAGCAATACATACTAAACTGGGCATGTGCAGAGTAACTCCACATGATATGTATTATCAGGAGATAAGAGGGGGACGCTGGAAGAAGGGGAGGATCAGAGCATACAGGATCAAACAGGGTTTTTACACAATGCAGATGATTAACCCTTTAGGTTCCACAGTGAGTATAACAATCATGCTTTACTGCATATACAGACTGATTTTACTGTTGTGGGTTTAGTAACACTTTACGCTTTCTCTATATAATATATATATATATATATATATATATATATATATATATAAATAAATATTTTGCTATACATATACTTCAAATGCCTTCTCTCAATGGTGAATACATTCAGTTCAGCTCATTTTTCCTCATAGCTGAGTTCCTTATTAGCCAGAACTGAACTTCAATTGAAGCTTTGCCACGTTACATTTACTAAGGAAAATGAGTGCAAGTGCACTTGCAAAGTGCACAGTCTATTTGTGTTTAGTAACTCAACCCCTTGACTCTTGAGTCTATGCCTATTAAAATACAAGAGAGTATTTTTCTCACTCTAGAAGTTGTAGACTGATATTACATTCTTTCGTCACGTCTACAGTATGTTCTATATGAGATGCTATTCTGTTATTAATTTACCCAGTTTTACAGCCACTAGATTGAAAATGAATTAATGTTTTCTATCCCAAGTGCATATGTTTATATTTAACATTGAGCTTCATTTGCCATGAAATCGCCCAACCAAACAGAGAAGTTCAGCTGGTAAGTTAGACACATCTTGTAAGAAATCACAGCGATTCTGCCCACGATTTAAAACAACATAGTGTGAATGAAGCCTAAACCATTCAGAATATTAACCAAAACATCTCTGACTGTGGTCTTTAAGTTAATTTTCTATCCCATTACAAACTGAATTTTATGAGCCCACAGATCTTACACATTATCCATCTATGGAGAACAATGTCAGATGCTTTAGCAAAACCGATATATATACTATATGCACAGCCACCCCTCTGTCTAAGAGTCTTTTTACTTTCTCATAAAAAGAAAGTAAATTTTATTTGGCAATTTCAGACTTTCATAAAACCATGCGGGCTATCCTTATTAATATTGTTTTCTAGCAGGCATTAGTTATGTGGTCTTTTAGCAAGCCTTTACATTTATTCTTTTAAATTAGAAGCCAAATTTACTAGTCTGTAGTTACCGGGTGAGGCAATTAATCCCTTTTCAAATATATACATTTTCCTTGCATCAATTCACTAGTACCAGAACAAGAGGTATTTAAATATTAGAAAAACTCGCTTACAAATAACTGCACTCAGTTCCTTGGGGACTCCTATATGTTCTCCATCTGGTTCAGGTGCTTCATTTACCTCTATGTTGTCTTTTTCTATATATCAATGTTTAGCCAATGGTGTTTATTTTTCTAAAGGAGTAAAGACTGTTCAATTAACAATCTAAGTTTTCATATTGTAAAGTGAATGTTTACCAAGTTTGATAAATAATGTAAGATTTGTTCACTACAAACAACCAATCATATCCTAGCACCAACCCTCTTTTATTAATTTCCCTCTGTCAAGATGGTCAAGTGCATGGTTGTGCGCATTACAGTATACAGTTTGTGGCCCACTGCGTGACCCTCCTCAAGTGTTGGTGCATATGTTATTGTGCATGTTCATGGCATGATTGAGCTTGCATGTCGCTCAGGGAGATTCCCTGATGAAGTTACATTACCTTATGATGTAATGCGTAGAGAGGAGCCGGTGTTGTCATGCCACACAAACCAGAAGTATATGGTCGGCCATTTTGTTGGTTGGTTTCAGCTGTACATGCTAATACACTGTGTACATCTGTTTTGTGCACGTAAAAAGTTGAGTATATTCAAATTGAGATTACAGAGATTACAAATTCAGATACAGAGAGCACTATATTTCCTACTTTTTTCCAAGTGTATTAAAAACATTCATCTAAGGATTGCAGAGGATGAAGATGTATTGAGAAGCCCCAGAGGTCTGGAGGAAGCCATCAATCCTGTGGTATAGGTGACCCCACTACAAGGGGCAAGCACAATAGACCTTGTTATGAGGTCTATTAGAAAGGTGTATGGGCATCTGCACTTGGTGATTATATACAAGAAGAATGTAAACGCATACATAAAAAATAATAGTTGAAATGGCAGGATTATTGGTCAAAAGGATTGTTTGCGGAAATATATGGACATCTGGAATCTGTCTTTGTTTAATCACAATTAATGGTGTGGATTGCTTCAGATACATTGTTTGACATATACACATGGGTTATATGAATGTTCATTTAAAATAATTTATTTTTTGTTTGTTTTTTATGTGATATAATATTGTATGGGATATTATAATTTAACACTATAAGTGATCATACTGTGTGGCACTGAGTCACTTATATTATGTATTCTACTACATATTTTTGGTTAAAAAAAATACCAATAAGTGTATATTGATTGGTTTGCATAAAAGTTATATAAACTATGGTATATATACTGGAATTTTTTTATATTAGTAATGGCAGTGATCAAAGACTTATAGCGGGTTTGCGATATTGCGGTGGACAGTCCAACACTAACTGACACTTTGTGGGTACCAGTGACACTAATACAGTGATCAGTGCTAAAAATATACACTATCACTGTATTAGTGACACTGGCTAGGAAGGGGTTAAACATCTAAGGCAATCAAAGGGCTAACTGTGTGCCTAGCCAGTGTTTTTGTGTACTGCATTAGGTGTTTTTACTAGGCAATCTGATAGATTTTATTCCCTGCTTTGTAGGGAAAGAAAATCTAGTAGATCGTTACTGACAGAACACAGCTTGGCCTTGTTTACAAAGGCAGAGCTCTGTTCTGTCAGTCTTCTCAGCGATTAACGGGTGCTAGTGCTCATCCATTGGCCAGCAACTGTTGCTTAGTTTTGGCTGTGTCTAATCATACCAGAAGCAGCTCTCCGACAGTGCATGTGCCACCTATGGCAGAAGTATTAAATCATGTTTATGTACGTATGATTTTATACAGAACGTCTGCCCTGCAGCAGCAAATGTGCTATAGGGTGGGGTTCAAGCAGTTAAAGGCCTCATTTCTTTTTCAGAAAACAGTAGAATGATGGGCTTTACAAAGCTGTAATTTTGTTTCATCTGTCTAACGCACATTCTCCCAAAAGGATTTTGGCTTCCTCAGGTAAGTTTTGACACACTCCAATCTTGTTTTTTTATGTTTCTGTGTCAGCAGTGGGGTCCTCCTAGATTTCCTACCATAGATTTCCTTTTCTTTCAGATTGTGATGTATAGTGCAAGCAGACACAGCTGTACCCTGTGCCTGAAGGTCAGCTTGAATTTGTCTCAAAGTTGATTGAGGTTCTTTATCCACCATTCAAACAAATCCTTAATTGTAATCTTTGATCAAGTTTTTTTCTTTTGTCCACATCCAGGGGGAGTAGCTACAGTGCCATGGGCTGTAAACTTCGTGACAATATTGCACACACTGGAACATTAAGATCTGTTAACTGATACAAGTGAGTTTAATTACAAATTACAGGAGCACCACAAACTTGAAAAGCAATTATTTCTTACAATTTTGAGAAGGTGCCAATAATTTTGTCCAGTCCATTTTTGGGGTTTTGCATAGGAATGTGTCAGATTTGGCTTTTTGTTTCTCCATTTTTTGTGTCATATCAATACAAACAAAAGAAACAAACATGGGAATGCCTAAACATTTGTAATTGCAACATTTTGCTGGGAGAAGTGGTGCACTATCAGACAGAAATGTGGGTGTGCCAATATTTTTGGCCATGACTGTTGTAGGTACCCATGCCACTCATTGTTCTTCTACATCCATTCTCCAACTCCAGGGGTTACTGGACAGGAGGTGTAAGGGAAGCATTCTCATTAAGTCAGCCTCTATTGGTACAAGACACCAACATTCAGTAAACATACACTTTGCTAGGTGAATAGTCCATATTCCTTTAGTAAATCATTGTGTCCTGTGCTCTGTAACTTTTTTCCCATCCATTCATAAATCAATGATTGCTACTTTCACAGATTTCACAGAACGTTTTTATCAGATACAGTGAGCAGTAGGTGAGTGGGTAAAATTACTACTTGAATGGTAAAAATCAGGATAAAGTTTTCTGTCCATCAACATAACACAGATTTTACATAATTTTGCAGCAACAATTCATTTCCTCTTCTTTTCTGTCCATAAACAGCTGTAGAGAAAATTTTTTTGTGAATGTTCAGTATACACCATATTATAAATATACACTATATTGCCAAAAGTACTGAGGCACCTGCCTTTACACGCACATGAACTTTAATGGCATCCCAGTCTTAGTCCATAGGGTTCAATATTGACTTGGCCCACCCTTTGCAGCTATAACAGCTTCAACTCTTCTGGGAAGGCTGTCCACAAGGTTTAGGAGTGTGTCTATGGGAATGTTTGACCATTCTTCCAGAAGCGATATTTGTTAGGTCAGGCACTGATGTCAAGCAAGAGGCCTGGCTCACAGTCTCTGCTCTAATTCATCCCAAAGGTGTTCTACTGGGTTGAGGTCAGGAGTCTGTGCAGGCCAGTCAAGTTCCTCCACCCGAAACTCACTCATCCATCTCTTTATGGACCTTGCCTTGTGCACTGGTGCGCAGACATGTTGGAACAGGAAGGGGCCATCCTCAAACTGTTCCCACAAAGTTCCCTTCACTGGAACTAAGGGGCCAAGCCCAACCCCTGAAAAACAACCTTACACCATAATCCCCTCTCCACCAAACTTTACACTTGGCACAATGCAGTCAGGCAAGTGCCGTTCTCCTGGCAACCACCAAACCCAGACACGTCCACTGGATTTCCAGACAGAGAAGCATGAGTCATAACGCCAGAGAGCACGTCTCCACTGCTCTAGAGGCCAGTGGCAGCGTGATTTACACCACTGCATCCAACGCTTTGCATTGCACTTGGTGATGTAAGGCTTGGATGCAGCTGCTAGGCCATGGAAACCCATTCCATGAAGAACTCTCAGCACTGTTATTGTACTAATCTGAGGGCCACACGAAGTTTGGAGAATTTAGCTAATGACTCTGCAGACAGTTGGTGACTTCTGCTCACTGTGTGCTTCAGCATGTGGTGACCCCGCTCTATCATTTTACGTGGCCTACCACTTCATGCTTGAGTTGCTGTTGTTCCCAGTTGCTTCCACTTTATTATAATACCACTAACAGTTGACCATGGAATAATTAGTAGCACAGAAATTTCACGGATGGACTTATTGCACAGGTGACAACCTATCAAGTTACCATGCTTGAATTTACTGAGTTCCTGGGAGCGACTCATTCTTTCACAAATGTTTGTAGAAGCAGTCTGCATGCCTAGGTGCTTGACTTTATACACCTGTGGCCATGGAGGTGATTGGAACACCTGAATCCAATGATTTGGAGGGACATCCCAATACATTTGGCATTATAGTGTATGTTATGCATACATACATATTTAGTGGCTTGTTTATTAGGTACACCAGCTCAATAACTTAATGTATAAAGCATGCAGTCATGGTCTGGAGGAAAAATTGTTTTATAACCATGTGGAGGTATTTCGTCATTATTTTAGTTTGACAATGATTATTGGTGCCAGGTATGGTGGTCAAAGAGAGACCTTGAAAACTATGGGTAATGGTGCAAGAAGTTTTCGCTGAGCTCTACTTTTGTTGAGCTACAAAGAACAGACTGCAATGGGTATGAGATCACCAAAGATGGATGACTGGACATAGGAACAACATTTGGTGAATCTCATAAACAGACCACTCAATATCAGCTTGGGACTTATTTGTCATCTCTCACTATATTATTCTCCCAATATCTTTATTAGCAGATTTTCAAGGTTTGCTATCAGTGGCTATGTGCAGGAGGCAGTTACAAGACTGGATCCATTCCAACAATGTGTCGTGAGATTCCCAGGTCATGGTAAATCATTGTTTTCTTTGTTTTCAAATTCCAACTTCGAAGTGTAATTCATAAAATTGAGTTTTTATGCCAATACATCTCTGTTTTTAATTCACATATTTATATAGCAGTATATATATGTATATTTATTTGTATTTTACATAATGGAGATTTTCCAGTTAGAGCTCTGTAGGACCATTGCTGATCATCTTTGATTCACTTTATAACTGCTACTCTCTTCCTTGAAAGGCCCCATTCAAACCAAACAGAGAGGGAGCCCACGTTCTCATGTGTGTTTTGCGCATTCTGTGCTGGTTCGCTGTGCACAACTTGAATTTGCTGCCATATGCGCAACAAACGCAGCAATAAAGCTGCAGAACCTTTTCGGGCATGGAGCATCACATGTTTTTTGCAATGTACATTTTGACATATTTGTAGAGCATTTGTCACATGGTATGACTCACATAATGGGGCTGGTGTATACAAAAAAAGCCTGGGCCTGTAATAGCACCATAGGGGTATGAAGAACACCACCCTACAGTGTTAAGTCAGTATGCTAAGGAAAAGCAGGGTCATTGCTAATGGTAACTAAGTGTATGTTTAAAACACCAAGCAACCAGTCGAGGTGTGGTACCTGGGTAAGGTGAAGTGCCCCCCAGTAGTGAGGGAGTCGCCACTTGGGCTCCCTCCCTGGCAGTCCTTCTCCCATAGCAACTGGGAGTAGTCTGGCATTAAGGAGGCCTTTAGCCTAACTGTGTGGTATGGAAGAGTTAACACAGAACATGCATGAAATCCACATTATGTGTCGGGTGGGATCCCATTCTGTTACTGGGAGTGCGGTAACAGAGGTACACTGGCTGGTGGAGGTGGTGTGATTCTACCCACCACTCTGAATGCAACAAGTAGAAGTTACAGTTTGTAGAGCCAGGGCCGCCATTGGGGGGGTAGCCCATACACAAGTAGGGAGTCCAGGCATTAGAAGGGGCCCATGAGTCCTGATGGGCCCAGCCACCCAGACCCCAACCAACGAGACTGAGTTGCTGCTGCTGTAGTAACTAGCAATTGCTAAAGCAGGGTGACCACGGAGTGAGCCGATGCAGCTCACTTAGTTCAGGCTGCAGGGGGGAGGTGGAGTGATATCATCTGCACTTCGCCTCTGCCTGCAGACCGGATGTTGATTTGGGTGCCTCACCAGTCACAGACTCACAGCTCAACTGTGTGGAAGAGCTGTGCTGTGTGTAGCCTGCAGGACTGCTCAGTGCTCACTGTGGACTGATCTGCAGACAAGTTGTTAGGCATCACAATGATAAACTGATTAACAATGTTGCTGGATGTGGGCCTGTGCTTTGACTGTTTTTTTGGTGGATTGGGCTGTGTGTGACTGTCTCTTTGCTATATGTTGATGCCTCTTTGCTGGATTGTAATGTCTCTTTGCTGAATATATGGAGATCTCTTTTTATTTGGGGATCCTTTCTGCTATATTGGGATGTCTTTTTGCTATATGGGGCTGTCTCTTTGCTGAATTTGGCCTTCTCTTTGCTAAATATTTGGGTCTGTCTCTTTGCTGGACTGGGCTGTCTCTTTGTCGAATATATGAAGATGTCTCTTTGCTGGATTGGGCTGTCTTTTCGCTGAATATATGGGGATGTCTCTTTACTGGATTGGGTTGTCTCTTTGCTGAATATATGAGGATGTCTCTTTTTGGGATTGGGTCATCTCTTTGCTGAATATATGTGGACATCTTTTTGCTGAATATATGGGGATGTCTCTTTACTCGATAAGGCCATCTCTGTCCTGAATATTTGCGGATGTCTCTTTACTGGATTGGGCCATGTCTTTGGTGAATATATGGGGATGTTCCTTCACTGGAGTGGACCATCTCTTTGCTGAATATATGGGGATATCTCTTAGCTGAATGTATGGGCTGTCTCTTTGCTGCTCTTTGGCCAAAATATAATTCCTTACTGTTAAATCTTGAAAGCTCTGATGACTTGGAATACACTTTTCATTTTCATATATTAAGTTGTAGAAGTATTAAAATAAAAGTAGGTGCACTGAAGGACTTGGTGGGATGGCCAGTGGGGAGGCCCTGGGCAGTTTTGTTGGTCAGGCCCAGGAGGTTCACGCCCAAAGTTGTGTAAGGGGCCCCAAAATTTCTGATGGCTGCCCTGTGTTTACCTTTTATTGGTAAACTCAGCTTCATTCTACATACAGTGTCAGCTCATCTCTAAGTCGGTAGACCGAATTATAGTTAGACTTTCGCATAACTACAGTTCCCCCCTAGTCCTGAGCATTGGTGAGCATGTTTCTGGCAAAGGTACCCCCCTGGCATGGTAGGACCTGCCCACAATATGGCATAGTCAGTAAAACCCAACAGCACTGCACACTAATCTTGCTAAACAAAAATATGTAGTTTGATTAAATCTAGTGTCAACTTAAAGAGTAATTCCACTATTGTTAAGGAAAAAGCCATTCCCTTTGTGTTAAAATCCTTGCTGATTGCTAGGATATTAACAAACTTTGTTGCGCTGAAGAAAAAGCTGTTTGTTCCACTGTGTCCTTTGGATACTGGTTCTGAATGTGAGGGTCCTGTTCATTATAAAAAAAAAAGCAAAAACCCTCACAGAGAAAAAACTAATAGGGCTTTTCAAGGCACCATACCATATGAAAGTATAGAAATACACAACATGAAAACACTAGATAAAATAGAGCATGTTTTATTGTAATATTTATAAAAAAAACACACAAGTGGTAAGAAGGACAATAGACAAAATAGGCACACACATAATAAAGCAACAAGAACACAATATAGATCTATAAATGGCACCAGTGCGGAAAGGCTCTGGCCCGGGATGCAAAAGCGTAATGAGCAAGAGTCCAAGAGCCCCACCGATAACATTAAAGAAATAGATTGTCATTAGGCAAATGTATTTCCATAGGATTGAACAATAAAAATGAAAAATCAATTAAGAAATCCGATGCGTTTCGTGGGATATGACCAACTTCTTTAGGGAATTTATGAAAAACAAAACAGTGCCAATGATGATGCTCTGTACAATAGTAACACCTGATGCAGATGAAGATCAATATTGGTAGAAAATACGAGAATAAAGCTTTATTCAGCGGACACCGGGGAGGAAACCACCATCATTGGATCTTGATGGTTGGTTGCCGCATCCTTGCAAAATTGGAACGAACATTGGATTGGCTTTCTTCTATCTATCTGACCAGAGATACTCTTGGATTGATGGCTCAATAATAGGACCAGAGGTATTCTTGGACTGGTGGTTTCCTCCCTGGTGTCCGCTGAATAAAGCATTCTTCTTGTATTTTCTACCAATATTGATCTTCATCTACATCAGGTGTCAGTATTGTACAGAACATCATCATTGGCACTGTTTTGTTTTTCCCAAATTCTCTGAAGAAGTGGGTCATATCCCACAAAACGCGTTGGATTTCTTGTTTGAGTTTTCATTTTTCTTATTCAATCCTATAGAAATACATTTGCTTAATGACGATCTATTTCTTTAATGTTATCGGTGGGGCTCTTGGACTCTTGCTCGTCATGCTTTTTCATCCCAAGCCAGAGCCTTTCCCCACTGGTGCCATTTATAGATCTATATTGTGTTTTTGTTGCTTTACTATGTACGTGTCTATTTTGGCTATTGTCTTTCTTACCACTTGTGTGTTTTTTTTATAAATATTACAATAAAACATGTTCTATTTTATCTAGTGTTTTCATGTTGTGTATTTCTATACTTTCATATGGTATGGTGCCTTGAAAAGTGACATTAGTTTTTTCTCTGTTAGGGTTTTTGTTTTTTTCTGATTAAATAGGGGTGTGGCACCTATAAACCACTACATAAGGACAGGTGAAATTGAATGTCTCTCCAGCTCCCATCCAATTTTCTACCTAACAATCTTGTTCATTAAAATCAGCAGTGTCTGCATCCCTTTAGAAGTATTTAACTCTTATAGAGTATCTTACCAAAACTAAAATTTATATTGCAGATGATACCTAAAATTTGACTTGTAGCTTAGTGCAGATTTCTGGGAAAATCAGTGAGCCAATCACACAAGCAGGAAATTACATTTCTAGGAGTATTCTCTACACCGACAGTGTACTGAACATCTCCAGGTTGCCATATTGTATGGAATTTTTACAGAAAATTACAGCGGTTGCAGATTGAAATGGCAAGGCAATTTTTAAGAACAATAAATTAAAATATGGCTTTTGTAGCAATTGTATATACTATATTAATTTTTTCTTGCTCTATTTTTTTAAGTGGAGTTACTCTTGAGGGGTCAGTGGCAGGCTTTTGTTCATTTCAGACCTGTTTGCCTCACCATACAAGACGACGGGTATGTGAAAGCTGTTGAAGCAATTCAAATGCATGTCTAAGTAATTCTGAATTATCTCAGAAGCATCTCAAAATTAATGTCAAAATCACACTGCTTTTGCCATTACTCAGATTGGTCTATGGATACATAAGGAATAAAAGGAATTATCTATATTCTCTAAATAAGGATATAAACCTATATATACTAACAGAGGTTATTTATAGAACTTTATATAGTCTTAGTATTTATAAAACCTCAATGAGAGCAGTGCATGTGCAAGAAGTGAAGAAGCTTGTTATGAGCTGTGATCTTCACTCATTCAGTCTGTACCTGTTAATTGTTTCTAACAGAATCACAGCAGAGCCTTCTGTGAAAATGACATCTTTGGCTATTCACTGTTTAGTCTTTGGTGACTGTGCTAGAAGCTTTCTCATGGCATATTCTGACAATGGACCAGAAATAATATTATAAAGCTAAAAGTATATATATTTAGCGAGAGAGAGAGGTAACTAAATCTAAAACGAGACATTTTTACACGACGTGCAGAATTCAAAGATATCTATGCCAACACTTCAAATGAAATAGTTGTATGGAAGCTTTGCTACTTCAAAGGTGGGAAGTGACATTAAATGTGAACTCAGCTTTTGAATGACAACCATTATCAAACAGAATTATAAAATATAACATGATTTACACAGTTTAAAGAATTTTTACAACTGGATTAGTTTAACAAATCCACACAGAAAGATGATACTGCTATTTTCTTTAGTTATTTCTCCGAACTCATATAATATCTGTTTTCACAAAGATGGGTGTAGAGTTTAGACTTTACAAATTCTTCACCAGATAGGTGTCTGCTTTGGACATTACACCCACACTACAGCTTTTGTATAGCTTTACTGCCATACTGGGTAGTAATATCTCATTTGGAAATTATTTATTAGAATGGGTGGGGTGGTGATGTCTGATAAGTAGTCCTTATACTTGCATCAAATTGTTAGAAATTCTGTTTATAGGCCTACAGAACAGAAAGTGCACAGTCCACATGTGCTTTTCTGCTTCACTGCTTCAACAAGGAAACAGGAAACTTTATTCAGAGAAAAGACATAGAGTATACCATAGATGCAGCTACAAACTTATAAACACTGCCATCCACTGGTTGAAGAAAATATCTCTACTGAAAACATGAACACTGTATTCCAACACCCCCACTCAACAACTACTTCTTACAGTGCCTTGAAAAAGTATTCATACCCATTGAAATTTTCCAAATTTTTTCATGGTACAACGAAAAAGGTAAATGTATTTTATTGGGATTTTATTTGATAGACCAACACAAAGTGGCACATAATTGTGAAGTGGAAGGAAAATGATAAATGGTTTTCAAAATGTTTTACAAATATCTGAAAAGTGTGGCCTGCATTTGTATTCATCCCCCCTGAGTCAATACTTTGTAGAACCATCTTTTGCTGCAATTACAGCTGCAAGTCTTTTTGAGGATGTCTCTACCAGCTTTGCACATCTAGAGTGTGAAATGTTTGTCCATTCTTCTTTACAAAATAGCTCAAGATATGTCAGATTAGATGGAGAGCGTCTGTGAACAGCAATTATCAAGTCTTGCCACACATTCTCAATTTGGTTTAGGTCTGGACTTTGACTGGGCCATTCTAACACATGAATATACTTTGCTCTAAACTATTGCATTGTAGCTCTGGCTGTATATTTAGGGTCGTTGTCCTGCTGGAAGGTGAACCTCTGCCCCAGTCTCAAGTATTTTTCTTCTAAGATTGCCTTGTATTTGGCTCCATCCATCTTCCCATCAACTCTGGCCAGCTTCCCTATCCCTGCTGAAGAAAATCCCCATTGCCACTGCAATGTTTCACGGTGGGGATGGTGTGTTCAGGGTGATATGCAGTTTTCCGCCACACATAGCGTTCAATTTTGTTCAATTTTGGCCTCAACTGTCCAGAGCACTTTCTTCCACATGTTTGTTGTGTCCCCCACATGGCTTATTGCAAACTTCAAATGGGACTCCTTATGGCTTTTTTCAACAATGGCTTTCTTTTTGCCACTCTTCCATAAAGGCTAGATTTGTGGAGTGCACGACTAATAGTTGTCCTGTGGACAGATTCTCCCACCTGAGCTGTGGATCTCTACAGCTCCTCCAGAGTTGCCATGGGCCTCTTGGCTGCTTCTCTGATTAATGCTCTCCTTGCCCGGCCTGTCAGTTTAAGTGGACGGCCATGTCTTGGTAAGATTACAGTTCTGCCATACACTTCCCATTTTCGGATGATGGATTGAACAGTGCTGTGTGAGATGTTCAAAGTTTTGGATATTTTTGTATAACCCAACCCTGCTTTAAACTTCTCCAAAACTTTATCCCTGATCTGTCTGGTGTGTTCTTTGGCCTTCATGATGCTGTTTGTTCCCTGATGTCCTTTAACAAACCTCTGAGGGCTTCACAGAACTGCTGTATTTATACTGAGATTAAATTACACACAGGTGGACTCTATTTATTAATTAGGTTACTTCTGAAGGCAATTGGTTCCACTAGATTTTATTTAGGGGTATCAGAGTACAGGGGGCTGAATACAGATGCACACCACACTTTTCGGATATTTATTTGTAAAACATTTTGAAAACCATTTATCATTTTCCTTCCACTTCACAATTATGTGCCCCTTTGTGTTGGTCTATCACATAAAATCCCAAAAGAATACATTTATGTTTTTGGTTGTAACATGACAAAATGTGGAAAATTTCAAGTGGTATAAATACTTTTTTAAGGCACTGTATATAAGTCTTATTTCAGATCTCAGTTCTAGAAATCTGTTTCTTGTAATTGGTTTTGTCAAGCATCTCATGGGTTGGAAGTCTTTGCATATCATCCCATGAATCTGGCTCTGGTTTTAATGCTATGAGAGCAACATAGGACAGAAGTTTGGCTGGGATGATTTTATTGCTTCTGGTGGGTTTCCTCTTGTGGCCTGGTTTCTTCTTTTACAGTATTTAGATTGTCTGCATTAATTTCAATTTCTGTGTCACTTTATTGCTTATCTTCATGTGACACTGATGTGGAATTTTCCTCAGTTTGAAGCGTTTGTGTTAATTCATGAAGTTTTGAACACACTATTAGTACACACAGTAGTTTGAAATATTATGACATGCTTTCTGAGAATTGCCTGTGTGTTATCACCTGTATCTTCAGTTCCAAATACTGTTAAAGTTTCTATGGTACTGCACTTTTATTGTGTAACAGATATAGCATAGTATACCTGGAGTAATCATCTATAAAAGTGAGAAAATACTTCTTCTTTCCCGGAGTCAATTTTCAAATGGACCACAAAGATCTGAATGAATCCAGATGTTTCTTAGCTCTGCTGTTACTCTGCTTTGGGTTGGGTTATGGCTGTTCTTGCCATTTTTCCTTTTATAGAGCTTGTGGCAATATAAACCACCTCATTGCAGTTCAGCTGGTACAGTTTATCTGTAATTTTATCCTTTGAAAGTAAAATATCCCCTTTTGTGATGGCACGACTGTCACCTTGTTTTGTAAGCTTTTTCACTGACAAAAGATTAGTTTCAAGAGCAGGGACATACAGGACATTTTTCACAAGTATCTTTTCTGGTGACACTGTGGGAAATAGGACAGTAAAAAAAAGTCTCCTATTCCTTCTGATTCCATTATTTGCCCATAGGCTGTGATGATTTTTTTCTGTTTACTCTGGTCAAGGTGAATAAAGAAATTTCTCTAATAGAAGTAATTCTTGAATCAACACACCATGCCTGCAAAAATGAGGTGCAACTTTTGGACCAACAAAATACCCCCCCGCAACAACAGATC
This sequence comes from Staurois parvus, assembly GCF_062004578.1. NCBI lineage: Eukaryota > Metazoa > Chordata > Amphibia > Anura > Ranidae > Staurois > Staurois parvus. Next base: position 284,160 of record NW_028318013.1, read on the forward strand.
TCCCAGCAGCCAGAATCAATAGACTTTCCAGCAGCCAGCAACAATAGACCCTTCCCTCAACAGTAGATCCTTTCCAGCAATATTAGATCTCCCATCATCAATAATAGAACTCCCCAGCAACAATAGACCACCATGCAAAAATAGATCCCCCAGCAGTAATCATCGATAGACCTTCCAGCACACCCCAGCATCCCTTGCCATTACATACATTCAGTGCTGGAGTTGCCGGCACTGCATTCTCCCACATTCCCGCTGTGTATAGCTTCTCTAAATGTATGTGACTATAATTATTCTTGAGCATACCTCCCAACTTTCTGAAATGATAAAGAGGGAAACCTTTTAGCACACAGTATATAGGCAAAGGACACATCCCTACCACAACCCCAGTTACACAGACTGCAAAGATCTAATATGCAGAAATGTATTAGCTAAACTATACAAGTGCCATTTTGACTATTTTTCCTTTATTAAAAAAAAAAATATCAAATGCAGTCATTTAGAGATTGGATAAAAAGTTTATCGCAAAATAGTACATTTTGTATAGAAATGTTTACATCAGAACATAAATATGAACAACTGATGCTGCCAGCAGGACAGAGGGGTTTGGTCCCAAAAGAGGGACAGTCCCTCCAAATATGGAGCAGTTGCTAGCTATGTTCTAAAGCAGGGTTTCTCAACCAGGATTCCATGAAACTCTATGGTTCCTCCAGACGTTGCTAGGGGTTCCTTGAGCAATGAGCAATTTCTGCCTCTCAGATAAGTTCCCATTGACACCATTGATATTTTTAGCTATTTGTAAGGGGGTAATTTTTCCCAATGCCCACAAGTGTAGGAAGCATTCTTTCCACTGACCATCACCCTAATGTATCGTGAGCTGTAGATATTGTAATTTTAAGCAGGCATTTCCTGAGACCGGAAAGTTATTTCAAGGATTCCTCCATGCTGATAACGTTGAGAGGCTGCTCTAGAGTGTTCCTCAGCAAGGGACACATGATGACAACAAAAGGGTAAGAGAATCAGACATATAGAATAAGAGTTTATCACTACAACAGAGAAAAGAGGTGGGATAAAAACTGTCAAGGAGAGTCTTCATGTTGCATAAGCCATAAGTGTGTAAAGCTGAGCTTTTATAAGAAGCCTCTTGGACTGCTAAAGGAAGCAGGAGGTGCCCTTTATCAAAACAAGGAGATGGGAGTGCACGCTTAGGAGGAGAGCAAATGTTGATTTGGAATGTGCTAAATGAGGGTGTAAATCTGAATGTTCACAAGAAACTTCCAGTGTTTCTGACAAGAAACAAGAAATGCTCTTCTAATTTAGTACCATACAAGATAATGATGATGATAATGATTATTATTAGTTTTGTTGATAACACAGTCAAACAAAAAAAAAATCTTTGTTTTTGAGCCTTAATTTTAGACCTGTCATTGGGGTTATGTGGGACTCTGATTCAGACAATTTGCACTGGCTAGACTGCATCAGCTCTAGTTCTTAGATATTGTCAAATTTATATATTTGTTTAATCTTTTTTGAATCCTACTGATCAACTTGTTCTTTTGTTACCTAGTTTGTGTTTTTGCATACAAGTTAGCAGATATAGTGAGGGTGATAGATTGGGCGTATCCCTGAGGACGTGCGTGTGCATGAAAAACGTTGAGTGGAACCTACGTGCTGACATCATACCACTGTTTCCGAGGTACGGATCAGTGGCCATCTTGGTAGGTCCAACTGCGATTGTTTGTTTTCTTTTCCACGTGGAAGATTGCTAATGCTTTTATGTAATCATTTTATAACCATTATATACTATACTATATACGATTCTTGGGGCTCCATAAGTTGAGCATTTTTCTTTAGGCTCCAGGTTGTACTGATATCGATATTGAGGAGTGAGAAACAGAGATTCCTTACCGGGTGAGCTACAGGTCAATGACTAAGTGGCTTTCTGGTGAGTGCATGGTAGTGGATGACCTTGCACAGGAGATGAGCAGTATTTAAGATTGAGCACAGCTTGAAATAATTTTCACAGATTTCTATTGAACTATCACTAGAAGAACTGTTTATATTATTGCACTTGGCACTTTAAAGAATGTTATTCATGTACGAATATTGATTTGCAATACATTATATATTGATTTTGGTGATCACATATTTATTTGCATAATTTGGATAGATGTTTTATGCACAGCTCTGTTTCGATACATATATATTTTAGATTTGTCACTTCCTTTGTAGTGCTAGCAGCTCCAACTCTTTAGCATTCACCATTTACTCCTAGATTGTAAGCTCGAAAGAGCAGGTCCCTCGATCTCCTCATGTTTTGCATGGTATTGGTATTGTTCTGTCACATGTTCTGTCCCCCTTTGTAATGTACAGCGCTGAGCGAACTATTGGCGCTTTATAAATACTGTATAATAATAATAATATAATAATAATTTACTCTTGATCTCAGATATAGTATAATGAGTGTGTTTATGTACTTCCAACTGTAATTTTACATTGAAGACATTGGATATTCTAAAGCACGGGTGTCAAACTGGAGGCCTTCCAGATGTTGCCAAACTACAAATCCCATGAGGCATTGCAAGATTGACAGTTACAAGCATGACTCCCAAAGGCAGAGGCATGATGGGACTTGTAGTTTCACAACAGCTGGAGGGCCGCCAGTTTGACACCCCTGCTAAAGTGTATGTTATTAACTGTAATATAGTTATGATTGTATAGGAAGTGTGTGGATATTGCCACTAATAATGTTTCCTTTTTGCAGATCAAGCACCGTAGAGATTATGGTTACTTTTTAATTTATTCCTTTCATGCTACAAGGAAATTAAATAAAACAATACATTAAAATATTCAGATTTTTTGATGGGCAATCAGAGTGAACAGTGGTATATGGCATTTATGTTGTATCTCAAAAACTAGCACTGATAAAGAAAAATTGGTGCCGTTTTTTTAAACCAGTGGGCCAAATATACCCAGCAACCGGTCTAACATACGAGGCATCAAAATGTGTGTTGGCCTATGTATTAATCATGTTACTGCATTATCGTGTGTATGTGACAGGGTTTATGAAATATGGAATTGGCAATGCAATATGAAGCACTTATTGCAGCTGTGCTTATTTCTGAAACAATAATGTAATTATTTCTCCAATGCGTTTTTATAACAAATGGCCATAACCTTGTTTTCACAAGTTTTTAACATTCATACTTCCCAAAACATAACTTTCTTTGTTTATAAAAAATGACACGTCCTTTGTCAAACTATCACAGTTCAATAAATTTATTAGGAAAATAACAGTCAGTTCTGCTAATTTCACAGAAAACATTGTGGAATGCTGGTTTGAATCACATGAATACTTTACTTTCCAAAGCATGCACTGAAAAGCAGGTGTTATGTGATTGGATGCTGCCAAAAAGAAAAAGTCTTAATTCCTAGCAACGATTTTATGTTTGTGCTTCTTGAGATGCCATGTAGGCTTGCATGAAAATATCAGAGAAAATAAGGATAATATTTCCCTTTGTCAAGCAAATATTGTTTTAGCCAACAGGCATCCAATACTGAAAAGAATACTTGAAAGTAATCTTTCATGAAGAAAAGAACACTTCAAGATTCTACAGTTCATTGATTACATATGAAAATGCATGGTTACAGCTTCTTCTCACAATATACGGCTAGGCGTACACTTGCAGTTGGGGGGGGGGGGGACTATAAAAACACACAGTTCACCTGTTTTTTCACCATCCCCCAACTTCTTCCTGTTAAGGAGCAAAGGCAGTGGATGGGGGTGTACACATGCTGTGCTTTGCATTGCAGTGTGGCAACAAAATGATCCCCTTGTCATGTTCAGCAGGCAGTACCACCCACTGAATGCGACCCATTCAACTGCATGGGGCAGTTGCACAACCGCTCTCTCATCTACAGGTTCATAGGGGTTTATACAATGGAGGAATTCCTCCTGTGGAGCCAGCAGGGGGGTGCGTGAGTCGTCCCAGCTGGGAGAACACAGTGATTACTGTTAGCATCTATAATAGCCACTAGCAATAATCGCATGTATATAAAATCTGACAGGCTGGTTTTACCCAAGTTGATGAATTGATCAATCAACTTGTATACATTCAGCCTGCCCATACATGGTTTGAATCTCAGCAGGTCCCTGCTGAACCAGCCAAGATTCGAACCATCTATGGCCGGCTTAAATAAAAGCTGCAAAGCTTGCTGATCTTCCAAGCAGATTACACAGTAACAACAACAAGAGTTTAATAATCTATTTCTGCGTCCGGGAACGCTGATGGTCACATCCTCCTGAGCTCCGCTCCTCTCCCGGCCCTAGAGACTCACCCAAGGTGCATCACTGCTCCACAGGCATCCCTGGGTGAGTCATATTAGCGGGGCACCCAGCTCTCCAGACCCCAGCTTCATCATGGGGAAGATCGGGTGCTGGAATCCTCCTTCCCCGCCGCCACATGAGCCATGGCCGTCACCGCTGCAGTGGTTCCTTCATAGGCCACAATCCCCAGCCTCAATTTCGGCCAACAATCCCGCGGCCGAGCTCCGGCGGACCCCCAGTGGCGCCCAGAGGTATTGCAGCAGCTGCCTCTGCAATGCAGCCAACCTCCTCACACCCTCAGTGTCCCCAGATGGAGGAATCCGAGCCCCTGACCCCTGAAGGGGGGGCAGTAGTGCATTCTCCATTTAACCCTTCACCACCTGCTTCTGCCAATCCTCATGTGTCACCTACTCTCACAATATATGCGCTGGAGGAAAAACTGCAGGTATTTTTACGCAATATTACCGCCACTATATCCGCTGAAGTGAGCAAGTTGGCTTTGGATCTTCGGGGAGCGCAGATTGGGGAACGTGCGGATCAATTGGAGAATAAATTTGATGAATTGGTGCAGTACGTCCATGTCTTAGAAGAAGATAATGTGTATCTGAAACACACCATGTCCCAAATTCAGCTCCAACAAGAGGACTTGGAAAACAGGGAACGCCGGCAAAACATCCGCATTCGCGGTATGTCTGAATCTATTGCCGATTCCCAACTTCGCCGACATCTCTTGTCCTTCTTCACAGCAACCACCCCCTTGGTCCCAGAAGCGGATTGGCGCATGGACAGGGCCCACCGATCATTAGGTCCCAGACCTGCTGACGGCACCAGACCACGTGATGTCATCGTCCGCTTTAATTTTTTTGAGAGCAAGGAAGCCTTGTTAGCCTCTGTATGCAACATCCCATCCCTGGAATTTAAAGGGGACAGGCTTCAGCTCTTCTGTGATCTCTCTCCAATTACCCTGGCTAAACGGCGAGTGCTGAAGCCACTCACCACTCATCTCCAACAACACCGTGTCCCCTATCGCTGGGGTTTTCCCTTCAGGTTGGTCGTCTCCAAAGATAATTCCCAAGTTACTCCACGCGATCTTTTTGAGGCGGACTCCTTCCTGAAGCAATTAGGACTACCTCCTCTGCCAGAAGACAATTCTTCATTACCGCCTTCTCCATCTCGTCCTTCCGCTACCCCCAACAAGATTTGGACACCAGTTCATAGGGGCCGGAGGCGTCCTTCACGTACTCCACAACGTCCTCGTCCTTCACATTCCAGCGACGTGCCTGCTTGATGCTTCTCTGCAGTGTTCTTCTGTGGGCACTTTGGGGTTGTATCCTTACCCCCCCTCCCCCCCTTCCCTTCCTCTCTCCCTCCCTCCCCCCTTCCCCTCTCCCTCCCCCCCTTCCTTTTTCTTTTTTGCTGTGCTGGGTCCCCCATATGTCATACTTTTCTGGCCAGATTTGCCGACTGATATGTTCCGGTTGTCCTGTTGCCCCCGATCCCATCCAGACTTATTAGTTCTCTGTTTTGTCTCATCGATGGTATCTCATTTATCTTTTCTGCTGGTACATGTGCCATACTCATTGTCATTTTGTGATGGCTTTACGACTTCTGTCATATAATGTCAAAGGCCTTAACTCTGTTCAGAAGCGATGGATGGCTTTGAAGGAATTCCGATCCTCAGGAGCAGATATTATTTTTGTCCAGGAGACTCATTTTAAGTCAGCAGGCTCCTTTCGTTTTGCCTCAAGGTTTTTTTCTCAATCCTATTCGGCCTTTGACCCATCTGGTAAGGCTGGAGTGGCAATACTTATCCGGACACATTGCTCCCTTCGGGTCATCTCCTCCAAGGTCGATCATCATAGTCACTTCATTCTCCTAGAATGTATGCTTGGTGACACTCCCATTATTTTGCTGAATCTCTATGCTCCGAATTCAGGTCAATTACAATTCCTTACACAAACTCTCGCTCCTTTTCTGCTCCACACATGATTATAGGGGGTGACTTTAATTTAATCCTTTCACCGCACAAGAATAGAAAGGTCCTCTTCGAGTCCACTCCTTCGAAGCGGCAATGCTCCTTCTCGAAATCCTTTCGTAAATTGATCAGGGAGCATCGTCCCTTTGATGCCTAGTGGATTCAACATCCTACCCACAAACAGTTCACCTTCTACTCCACACCTCACCGCTGCTACTCCCGGTTAGATCATTTCTTCATTTCAGCTCCTCTTCTTCCGCTCCTAGCTTCCTCTGACATCAACCCTATTACATGGTCTGACCACGCCTCCCTGATCTTAAATTTGTTATTCACCAATGTTATGCCAAAATCAGGCCATTGGCGTCTCAATGAGTCCTTTTTAACGACGGAACATCTCCGTGCTGAGCTCTCACAGGGACTTGATATGTACTTTCAACACAATGTAGGCTCTGTGCCATCTACCTCGACTGTATGGGAAGCCCACAAGGTGTTATTTCGAGGCCTTTGTATCTCCATGGGTTCTCGTCTGAAGAAATCCTCAGCGCATGCCAGGATTACCCTAGTTCGCCAGTTAACCCTAGCTGAATGTAGACTTCTCACAAAGACGTCTATTTCCTAGGCTGTATAAAGTCCACAAAATCTCTCCTCTGGGTCAGGCAGAAATTTTATGAATTCTCTATGCTTGTCAATAGACTTAAAGCACAGTCCCCTTCTACATTGCCGGACCGTCTTGTCCAGCCGAATGGGAGCCCTACTTACGATCCTCGTGTGATGGTCTCCCTTTTTGGCTCATATTATGAGTCCCTTTACAACTGTTTGACCTCAGACCTCCAGCCTCCTCTTACAGAAACCTCTTTTGATAGGTTTTTCAATCCCTTGCTATTACCAAAGCTATCGTCTTCTGACATTGCGGCCCTCATCGCTGACATTACAGCTGAAGACCTATTTGATACAGTCAAACATCTCCCCTCACGCAAATCCCTGGGACCAGACAGACTTCCCTACTCCTATTACAAGACCTTCATTGGTATCCTAGCTCCCCATCTTCTTTCTCTTTATCACGAGTTTTTCAGAGGTATTGTTCCCCCAAGCCGACTTTTCCCGTGTATATATCTCTGTGATTCCCAAACCTGACAAGGACCATTCCATCTTAGATAATTACCGTCCTATTGCTCTATTGAACTCTGATTACAAGATTTTTACTAAGATCCTCTCCAAGTGGTTATCTAGGCTCATCTCCAAGCTCATACACAGAGACCAGGTTGGCTTTGTTCCTGCCAGACATGCAGCAGATAATACCAGAAGATCTATTGATCTGTTTGACTTGGTTAACCGGTCCTCAATCCCCACTATTTTATTGAGCTTAGATGCCCAATAAGCTTTTGACCACCTCAGCTGGCCTTATATGTTTATGGTCTTGGAGAAGTTTGGCTTCCGTGGCCCTTTCGTGGCAGCTTTAAAAGCTCTTTATTCTCACCCTTCCTCACATGTCAGACTAGCCTCCTTTCTTTCACCTCCTTTCCAGATGTCGAATGGTACGCGGCAGGGATGCCCACTCTCTCCCCTATTGTTTATCCTCTGTTTGGAACCATTGGCTATTGCAATCCGGGCCCATCCTGACATAAAAGGGGTAATGTCTCATGGCCGTGAATACAAACTATCCCTAGTTGTGGATGACATTCTCCTTACTCTCTCAAACCCCCAAATCTCCCTCCCAGCATTACATAAACTTTTACGACAATTCGGAACTCTTTCGGGTTACAAGGTTAACACATCCAAGACGGAAGTGCTCCCACTCCACATACCACCAGTTGTCCTCTCATCCCTCCAAGACTCTTTTCCATATCGATGGTGCACCCATTCTTTAAAATATTTGGGTACTAATCTTACCTCTTCCTACAGTTCTATTTATGATGTCAATTTCCACCCACTATTTATAGCTATTTCCCGTTCCTTAAAGTTTTGGGATACCCTACCCTTGTCATTCTTGGGATGTATCAACATCATAAAGATGACTGTACTACCCAAACTTTTATATTTATTTGCGACTCTACCCGTTACTGTTCCCATGTCCAAACGACACTCCCTCCAGAAATCCCTTCTACAGTTCATCTGGCATAATAAGCGGCATAGAATTGCATGCAGTGTGCTACTGTCTCTGCGCTCTAGAGGAGGCCTAGGGGCACCGGATATCGTGACCTACTATTATGCTACTCACCTCCGTTTCATTCTGTCATGGTCCACCCAGTTTCCTCCCAATCTGTGGACTGAGATCGAGTCCTTACAATTGACTCTGACTCCATGAGTATTTGGCAGAAATGTAGGACCAGGTTTGCACTGACCTCAGACTGCTCTCCACTGACTAATATCCTCTTTAACCCCAATCTTCCAGATAGTTTGGCCGTGTCCCGGATACTCCCTTGGGTCAAGGCCAGGCTCTTCCAATTGCGCCACCTAGTACACCCTGTTACTCGGAAGTTGCAACCATTCTCATATCTCCAAAACATTTATATATATACCTTCAGCTACGCCATTTTTTCTCCACCATGTCCCCCACTTTGACTCTTGGGAAACCCTCTCCCTTTGAGCATCTATGTATACAGGGCCCACATCAAAGGGGTATAATTTCCAATACATACAAACTCTTAATGGACGCTACCCCCCTCTCTAACGACACTCACCATTACATGCGCAAGTGGTCCCAGTTTTTGCAATGTGATATTGATCTAACACAGTGGAAGAAAATTTGGGAAAACACATCTAAATCTTCTGTCTGTGTGGTTTATAAAGAAAATACATACAAAATTCTGATGTTGTGGTACAAAACCCCTGAGGTTATTCATACTGTTAACCCGAATGCTTCTTCTGCCTGCTGGCGTTGTGGGAAAGACTTTGGCTCCCTCTTCCACGTTTTTTGGACTTATGGATCCATTGTCCCTTTTTGGGAAGAGGTTTTGTCTTTTTTACAATTGTTATTACATACCTCTCTCCCCTTTGAGCCCTATACTTTTTATTGAGCTTGCAGTTCCCAGGTCTTCCCAAGGTGTCCAGGAAACTCTCCACACATATTTTGACTGCGGCCAGAAGAAGCATTCCTATGTGTTGGTTATCTGCTATACCGCCTTCGATGTCAACTTTGTTTAAAATTATTGCTAATGTGCGACAGATGGAATACCTGAGCTGTGTGGCACCCATGGGATAATTTCTCCCCTTCCCACCTTTCTCCAACTGTGCTGTTCTGATAGCCTCCCCACTGTAGCTATGAGACGTTATTATGTTTGTTACCATCGATGTGCTCCTTCTTTCTATTTTGTTCTCTTTCAGCGTGTTCTTTGTATATATATATATATATATATATATATATATATATATATATATATATATGTGAAAATAAATAAAAATTATTAATACAAAAAAAATTTATCTATTTCTGCATTGTTTTATTCTACTTTTTAAGAGTGTAATCTATCTTTTTGGGTACAGATGCATTCTTCTCTTATGTAAGTTAACACTTATAAAATATAACTTACCATAAATGAAAATCAAGGTTTGCTATCAGCCAATGTTTTATATTGTAACAATACATTATTGTGTTATATACAGTGGATATAAAAAGTCTACACACCTCTGTTAAAATGTCAGGTCTCTGTGATGTACAAAAATGAGCCAAAAATAAATAATTTCAGTACTTTTTCCACCTTTAATGTGACATATAAACTCTACAACTCAATTGAAAAACAAACTGAAATCTTTTAGGGGGGAAGTAAACATGAAAAAACTAAAATAATGTGGTTGCATAAGTGTGCACACCCTCTTACAACTGGGGATGTAGCTGTGTTCAGAATTAGGCAATCACATTCACAATCATGTTAAATAGAAGGCAGCACACACTTGGCATCATTTAAAGTGCCTCTGATTAACCTCAAATAAAGTTCAGCTGTTCTAGTATGTCTTTCCTGACATTTTCTTAGTCGCATCTTACAGCAAAAGCCATGGTCCACAGAGAGCTTCCACCAAAGCATCAGAGGGATCTCATTGTTAAAATGTATCAGTCAGTAGAAGGGTACAAAAGGATGTCCAAGGCCATGGAACACAGTGAAAACAGTCATCATCAAGTGGAGAAAATATGGCGCAACAGTGACTACCAAGAACTGGATGTCCCTCCAAAATTGATGAAAATACGAGAAGAAAACTGGTCTGGGAGACTGCCAAGAGGCCCACAGAAACATTAAAGGAGCTGCAGGAATATCGGGCAAGTACTGGCAGTGTGGTACACGTGACAACAATTTCCCGTATTCTTCATATGTCTGGGCTATGGGGTAGAGTAGCAAGATGGAAGCCTTTTCTTACGAAGAAAAACATCCAAGCCTGGCTAAATTTTTCAAAAACACACATGAAGTCTCCTACAAACATGTGGGAAAATGTGTTATGGTCTGATGAAACCAAGGTTGAACTTTTTGGTAATAATTCCAAAAGATATGTTTGGTGCAAAATCAACTCTGCACATCACCAAAAGAACACCATACCCACAGTGAAGCATGGTGGTGGCAACATCATTCTTTGGGGCTGTTTTTCTTCAGCAGGAACTGGGGCCTTAGTCCAGGTAGATGGAATTATGAACAGTTCCAAATACCAGTCAATATTCTCCCAAAATCTTCAAGCTTCTGCTATAAAGCTGAACATAAAGAGGAACTTCATCTTTCAGCATGACAATAGCCCAAAGCATACATCCAAATCAACAAAGGAATGGCTTAATTAGAAGAAGATTAAAGTTTTGGAATGGCCCAGCCAAAGCCCAGACCTGAATCTGATCGACCATCTGTGTGGTGATCTGAAGAGAGCTGTGCACAGGAGATGCCCTCGCAATCTGACAGATTTGGAGTGTTTTGTGCAAGGAAGAGTGGGCAAATATTGCCAAGTCAAGATGTGCCATGCTGATAGACTCATACCCAAAAAGACTGAGTGCTGTAATAAATCAAAAGGGCTTCAACAAAGTATTAGTTTAAAGGTGCAACAAATAGGAAATATATTGGCGCTGGAGAGGTGGGTATGGATATTACAGTCCCATGGGTAATTGGGAAAAAAGTTCAGCTATGGAGATAAATAATATCTCTCCGCTATATGATTGAATGCTTGCGTATGTAGCAATAGGTCATATTCTGGCACTGGAGAGATGAGGTTCGCATATAACAGTCCCATAGGAAGTGGGGGAGTATTCAGCTATTATGGATAGTACAGTCGTGAGGCAGCACCCTATTGAGTTAAGTTGGACTCTGCAATGGAAGATAAAGGAGAGAGAGGGGCGCCAGACTAAGTGCACTATGAATAAATCATTTTATTGCACACAATTGTAAGTAACTCACAGGAGGTAAGTGGTAATCAGGTATCGGTATATAGGGACGTCATCCGGAAGTGGTGCCAGAGACAGAGTGGAGGAGGTGGATGAGTTGCCGGGGGCCATGGCTGTAGTAAAGGCCAGGTCTCCTCAGTCACATTGATACCTCTGCAGCCTGCATGGGCTGTGTCTCGTGTATAGAACCAACCTTGGAACGCAAGATGACGACCGGGTGGAAGTGACGTCACTACGAGAACGTGATGCCGCAGGAAGGGGCGGTAATGCATTTCAAAGCTGATTGCTTCTTCGTCAGAGGTCATTTTAAGAGGGGTGTGTAGACTTTTTATATCCACTGTATATATGTAATTAAAATGTGACATTTTTACACTTGATAATGTTTTTATTCTGGTATTTTTGAAAATTATCTTTTTTTATTCATGTATATATAATACTCTATGGGGTTGATTTACACTGGAGAGTGCAAAATCTGGTGCAGCTTTGCATAGAAACCAATCTGCTTTTTTTGTCAAAGCTTAATTGAAAAGCTGAAATTAGAAGCTGATAGGCTACTTTGCAGAACTGAACCAGGTTTTATACTGTTCAGTTTTAGTAAATCAACTAATATTGAATTTTAGGGCATTAAGTGTCTGCTACTGCACTACAGGTATGTGCTGAAAATTGTTCTTTCCATTGAACTGTATTTTTATCCCTGGAACAAATGCAGTGATTCACTTCAGTCTCAAATATCAATTCTGAATCATTTGAACCAGTAATAAAATGATGAAAGAGATCAGTGGAATAAAAAAAGGAAATACAAGATAAGACCCACCCAGAGAACTAGATTTCATCCAGCCACGGATCCCTGTCCAGTTAGTAGACCATTTCTGTATATGAATGTGCTCTTATTGAACAAGTGTGACTATAGGGATGGAGTTAACCCTGAAACCAGATAATCAAGCCTTTATTAATAAAATAAAATCATCATCGGAGAGGTGCACAGAAGCTTCTCTCGCTAATAATGGAAAAAGCAAATGCAAATAGTGTTTTCTCTAAGGCAGCACTTTTAGTTTTAAAATTGTACAATGAGTTCGATATTTTTCATGAGATTTAAGAAATATATTTGAGTTATAGGTGATTTATGATGGGCTTTAGCTGCTTTATTAACTATTGCCATGTTAGCTATTAAACTTTGGGATGCTGAATAAAATCAGATTTAGACAATGCTTGCATGTTGAAACATGTTGAAAACCTTTATACAGTCTCCCTCCAGCATCACTGCAATGCTTGGTGTTGCAGTTCGTAAAAGTTAGGGATGATCTAATCTGCCCATGTTTGATTTGCAGCTGTTCAATATCAATTTCACTTGATAACCTCAAAATTAAAAAAAAAGGTCCACATTTTTTTCCCAAACCACAGTCAGGTGTTGCTCCCACCAATCTGTGTGTTGCTGATTTATGTCCTTATGCAGTTCCGTGGTTCCCAAGGTAGGTGTTAGACTTTCCGCAAAGCGTTTTCTTCCAGCAGAGGTTGCAAATAACAGTGCTATTGTTGGCAGCAGACACAGTAAAAAAAAAGGGGCACACTGCAGAGAAGGCTGTGATAACAGTAACCTTTGCCTAGGAGCTGTGCCACCAGAAGGATTTAGATGACTGCTGTCTGCTGTTTTGCAAGGTGTCCTTGTTACTTGACAACGTTCTCCCTTGCTGCTCTTCAGTCTCTTCCTCTGAGTTTTCCTCTTCCCAGATGTCATCTATATTGCACAACTAAATACTGCAGTTTTGTACAGACATTGTATTAACAAATGATAGGGTGACAATGGATTCCATGGCAACTCCTCTTTGTTGCAGTTGTTCCTGAAAGAAGAAAAGGTGTTAGTCAATAATGAACACAACAGTTCTCTGAAGAACTGCCTCATTTGAAATGAATGTGTAGATGTTAGAGACGTCCCTAGTTACCAAAATTATGTCCAGTGTGCACTGGATCAATTAAACTAAGAAGTTTTGGGTGTCCTTAACATAGGTCTGTGTATCTTGTACTAGTACTTGTACTAGTGTAAAAAAATTGCACAGGAATTTTGCAATTAGGGACAAAAATTGAGTTTCTACTAGATATGATTGGTCTGCCAGGGGATGATACTGGATCCTTATGAATTTTAGACACAGTATATATAACATAGGATTCCAGGTTGTGTACGTTGAAAGAAATCAAACAAATCTCTAGTGATGATGTCCATCTTGAATTCTTTCTCTGCCACCAATTTATGACATCTGTCGGCAGCAGCCGGAGGTTATACACTCTGAAATGTTTATAAATCTGACAAGCCAGCTGTTGGCTTTCAATCAGACATGATCAGGCAGCTGTATGCACCCCCTGATACATTTGCTTCTATGAGGTGCCCCACAAAGTCTTGTTTCTATGGCTTCCCAATTCACATGCCCAGAAACATCTAGTGTGTGGTCTAGACCACCTGAATACTTGTTCTAGAAGGTAGCCCTCTTGGTTGCAATCTTTTCTTCCAGCTTTTTATAGGCACTGAGGATGTCTGTTTATCTGACCATGCCCATGGAGGGGGTCAGTTAAGGTAGGTCTCCAGGCAAGGACAGATATTTTCTGTGTATGGCTGAATAAACTGAGTGTTGCCAGAGATGTCATCTGAGTGGGGTCTTTCCTCATTGCTATTGTATTCACAAGGAACATGGACAGGCTCCTGGGACCGGCGCCCAGCTGAAGGAAATTATTGGAGCTTCTAATCTGTGTTTTTTCGCAGGATTTTATAAAAGGCCTTTGTGTAGTCATTGAAACCTGTGGTATGCCACCAGTGTCAGTGCACATAACCCAAGAGCTGTTCATCTTAGCTTCTCCTAAATGAGGATGTCATATTGTCGTCCCATGCTGGTTAGGCAGTCATGGGGGCCAATACCAAAGCAGCAATGTGTGTAGCCAATATATTTCTGAAAATGGAAATATACTGACTGCCCTGCAGTGCTTGCAGAAGGCATAGAATTATATGCAAGATTATTATTAATGGAATAGTTATATCAGCCTACTATAATCTCTACACTCCAAATAGTTTAGCTGCAATTTTCTTAAGTTTTTATATATTATGTTGTGACACGCTGAGTAAACTGTTGGCGCTTTAACTGCAGGAACAGTTAAAGGGCAAAAATGTATAAACCTACTACAGGACAATATTATGGTACAGTTCATAGAGGCCCCAACTAGGAATGATACTCTGCTGGACCTGGTAATCTTAAACCATGCAGAGCATATTAATAATGGCCATATAAAAGAATATCTGGGTAGCAGTGACCATAACATGATTTCATTTATTGTTAGCTGTAAACAACAAGCACACATGGTAAAAATAAAAACGCTCAACTTTAAGAGAGCCAATTTTTCAAGGCTGAGAGTTGCTCTCCAAGACTTAGACTGGGAGGGAATATTGGCATCGATGAACACAACACAGAAATGGGAGTTCTTCAAAAAGACTGTATGTGTACACTGCAAAATATATTCCCATGGGCAACAAGTTTAAAATCAAACCTATGTGGTTTACGGCCAAAGTTAAAAAAGCTATAAATAATAAGAAAAGAGATTTTATTAAATATAAAAATGAAGGAATGCTATCATCATTTAAACATTACAAAGAATATGTAAAAAGGAAATCAAGTGGTGTACCCCAAGGTTTAGTGTTGGGACCCTTACTTTTTAATGTATTTATAAACGATATAGGGTTTGGGATTAAAAATACCATTTCAGTCTTTGCAGATGACACCAAGCTGTGCAGTGGAATAACATCCTTCCAGGATGTCTCCAACTTTCAAGCCAACCTCAATGTACTGCTTAATTGGGCGACTATGTCGCAAATGAGGTTTAATTTCCCTGGCGGTATGATTATTTCAGATTTTTGGTGCTGAAAGCGGTACCATTTTTTTGCATGGAAATATGTATTTTTTTAATTGTAGGCCTGTAATTTTTAGGAAAAACTCACTGAAATCTGTCTGAACAAGAGTCTAGTAAACATCCCGGGTATGATAAAATTTGAAACACAAAATCATAAATTATAATTTAATAAATAATCATAAAAATAATATAAAAATAATAAAAAATGTAATTCAATAATATAATCAAACCAAAAACACTGAAATTTGAAATATAGCGCCAAGTTCGCACATTGCTGAGCTCAGTCGCAAAATCGTTTTCAGTGTCTGATGACGAATTTCCCCCACGAATCATTATCACTCAATTCTGCAAGTGGTTCTGATTTACTATCGCTGTTCTCTAGCTGATCTAAACCGCTTTTGACCTAAAGGGACACTTTTTGGACGCCATGGACGTTTCTCAGTTTCCAGGCAGAAAGAACAGAGAAAATGCAGGCAGGGCGCCGGACAAAGCACTAGGGACAAAATGTATGTGAAATTGGTTGAGACAGCAATGTTTTACTATGTAAAATGTAAAAAAAAAAGACATTTTTTAAAATTTTTAAATTTCCCGCCGCCTGCGGCGCTCGTACGTCCCGACGTCACAGGGACAGGACACAGAAGCCGGATGCCGGCATCGGCCGGAGGAGATGGCCGGGGACGCTGCAGGGGACACATCGTGGGAGCGCAGGGTAAGGTAAGTGAAGAACACATGCCGGAGCAGTGCCGCATGGTATTCCCGAGTGTAGCTCGGGGTTACCGCTTTTGGTACTGAAATGTTACCCCGAGCTACACTCGGGAATACCGCTAAGGAGGTTAATGTTGATAAATGTAAGATTATGCACTTGGGGGCTAAAAATTTGCATGCATCATACATACTAGGGGGGGTACAACTGGGGGAATCAATGGTGGTGAAGGATCTGGGAGTTCTGGTAGATCACAATCTTAATAATGGCATGCAATGCCAAGCTGCGGTTTCTAAAGCGAGTAAAAAAAGAGGTATAAACTCCAGAGAGAGCTATATCATTTTACCTCTATACAAATCTTTAATAAGACCTCATCTGGAAAATGCAGTTCAGTTGTGGGCACCAATTCACTAAAAGAACATTGGGGATCTGGAGAAAGTGCAGAGAAGGGCAACAAAACTAATAAGAGGCATGGAGGAACTCAGCTAGGAGGAAAGATTAGAGGAACTGAATTTATTCTCTCTTGAGAAGAGGAGATTAAGGGAGGATATGATCAACATGTATAAATACATCAGTGGTTCATATAGTGAACTCGGTGTACAGTTATTCACCCTTAGGTCATCACAGAGGACAAGGTGGCACTCTTTACGTCTAGAGGAAAATAGATTTAATCTCCAAATATGAAAAGGTTTCTTCACAGTAAGAGCTGTGAAAATGTGGAATAGACTGCCTCAAGAGTTGGTTCTGGCCAGCTCAGTTGATTGCTTTAAAAAAGGACTGGATTCTTTCCTAGATACACAAAATATAATTAGATACTAATATTTATAGGTAAAGTTGATCCAGGGAATATCCGATTGCCTCTCGGGGGATCAGGAAAGAATTTTTTTCCCCTGCAGGAGCAAATTGGATCATGCTTCACTGGGTTTTTTTTTTTGCCTTCCTCTGGATCAATTGAGAGTGTAGGATTATAACTTTTTTTTTTGGTTGAACTGCATGGACTTTTGTCTTTTTTCAGCCAGACTAACTATGTAACTATATAAATCCTGTATGGTAATAATAATAATTTACAAATGTACAAAGCAAGTACAGAGTACAACAGTTTCAAGTGCCCCCACTACATTCCTGACCAACATTTCGCACCAATACTACAAGATCCTCATGCCTATATTAGGCACAGAAATGAAGTGCACACAAGAAGGTGACAAAAAACATGAGTTTGGTAACCTGGGACATCTCCAAATAAATGTTGAATGAGGCAGGGTTTAAGGCACCTCTTAAATCATTCTGTTCATGTGAAAATATTCTGAAGCACAAATAAAACTGTTATATTTATATTGACAAAAAATTTAACAACTGTACTTGGATTCAATTTTGGCTCATCATTTGCGAGCATGCTTATGCTTAATATTGGAAATTCATTCATGTTTACTAACACTCTTTGTACAATGCTGCAGCACTTTATGTCACTATATAGAAGACATATTTGCCCTCTTGCGGGGTGACATTAGGTCTCTTTATGAGTTTTACCAGATTTTAGACTCATGCGACAAATCCAACACTCTTTCACCTGCCAGCGGACACATAGGGGGTTTATTTACTAAAGCTGGAGAGTCCAAAATCAGACTCCCTTCTGCATAGAAACCAATCAGCTTCTAACCTCAGCTTGTTCAATGAAGCTTTGGCAATGAAACCTGGAAGCTGATTGGTTTCTATGCAGAAGGGAGTCTGATTTTGGACTCTCCAGCTTTAGTAAATAAACCCCAATGGGTCACTCTCAGAAGCTCAGTGAATTCAAGTGTGGTACCGTGATAGGTTGCCACCTGTGCAATAAGTCCATTTGTGAAACTTCCTTGCTACTAAATATTCCACGGTCAACTGTTAGTGGTATTATAACAAAGTGGCAGCAATTGGGAACAACAGCAACACAGCCAAAAAGTGGTAGGACACGTAAAATGACAGAGCGGGGTTAGCGCATGCTGAAGCACACAGTGTGCAGAAGTCACCAACTGTCTGCAGAGTCGATAGCTAAAAACCTCAAAACTTCGTGTGGCCTTTAGATTAGCACAACAACATTGTGTAGAGGACTTCATGGAATGGATTTCCATAGCCGAGCAGCTGCATCCAAGCCATCACCAAGTGCAATGCAAAGCACCAGATGCAGTGGTGTAAAGAATGCCGCCACTGGACTCTAGAGCAGTGCAGATGAGTTCTCTGGCGTGACCAATTATGCTTATCTGTCTGGCAATCCGGTGGATGTGTCTGGGTTTTGTGGTTGCCAGGAGAACGGTACTTGCCTTACTGCATTGTGCCAAGTGTAAAGTTTGGTGGATGGGGAATAATGGTATGGGGTTGTTTTTCAGGGGTTGGGCTTGGCCCCTTAGGTCCAATGAAGGGAACTCTTAAGGTGTCAGCATACCAAGACATTTTGGACAATTTCATACTCCCAACTTCATGGGAACAGTTTGGGGATGGCCCCTTCCTGTTTCAACATGACTGCGCACCAGTGCACAAAGCAAGGTCCATAAAGACCTGGATCACCGAGTTTGGGGTGAAGGAACTTGATTGGCCTGCACAGAGTCCTGACCTCAACCCGATAGAACACCTTTGGGATGAATTTGAGCGGAGACTGTGAGCCAGGCCTCTCGTCTGATATCAGTGCCTGACCTCACAAATGTGTTTCTGAAAGAATGGTCAAACATTCCCATAGACAACCTTTAAACCTTGTGGACAGCCTTCCCAAGAGAGTTGAAGCTGTTGTAGCTGAAAGGGCGGGCCAACTCAATATTGAATCCTACGAACTACGACTGGAATTCCATTAATGTTCATGTGCGTATAAATGCAGGCATCCCAATACTTTTGGCAATATAGTGTATATTGCAGAAAACACGCAGAAGGGGAAAGATTGCATTTCCCAGCATAGGCATTCTATTACATTGCATTACAAAGAAACATCATTTTGCAGAACTTGGACATACAGAGACTGATCTTAGATATCTTGTACTGGATGATGTAACCATGTCAAAAAGGAGGGAAGATGGATATATAACACTGAAAAGCACAAACGTGTAGTTGATAAAAATTTGGAAACATATATCCCTAGGGATATTACAACCTGTATTTGTTATTGTAAATCAGTTGTATTTTTCATGTACTTAATGAAATATTTTATATTTGAACGAGATCAGGGAACTTTCCTTGAGAAACTATTAACTAGCAACCACGTTGGAAGAACTATGCATTATTGTTCTCATCTTAAGTATTGGAAGAATGAAGACAAGACTCTAGCATGTAGTGTGTACATACTTTTTTCTCTTGTTATGTTACTCATTAGTCATTCAGGTTACTATTTCATGAAATGTCATTCAAATTTGTGAATGAAGATCCAATGAAGGGGAAGAGAATCAAGAGTGAGGTTCAGTGTAGCCTCCGTTGCAAGTTGCATTTAGGTGGATTTTTGTTAATTGATGATTACTTAATACCTGACGAAGAGTGTACTCAACACTGTTGTGCTCTGTACTTGCCTTGTACCGTTGTGAATAAATGTCTATGGAGATTGCAGCAAAATAATTTGGAGAACACAGATTTCTTTTGGGTTTTTTATAATAATAATAAAAACAAAATATATATATATATATATATATATATATATATATATATATATATATATCTACACACACACACACACACATCCTAAAAGACTAAGCCCACTATTTTTATTTATTTTTAACTCTAGCAAAAAATAAAATGGAAAAATGTTAAATAAAGAAAAAAATACATTATTGATCACAAAAGAAAAAAGGCTGTGAAGGGGCAGCACAGGGGATAGCAAACAAGCACACTTGCTGCCAATATAATAGAGAGACAGTTAGGTGCTCTGAACTGTGAGCAAGGGGGTAAGTTTACATGTGTAAATATAGCCCACCACACTGCAGTCCACAATATAGCACTGTACAGAACTGTATAGTACAGTATAACAATATATCTTTCCTTACACATTCCCAATAAAGATTTGCCAGCTCTAACATACACTGATATTATGTGGGAGACTGGCTTGTCCATTCTTTCAGACCATTGTCTCTCCAATCTGACCATTTAAAAAGGTTATGCACTGCATTATGGGTTTGGATGAACATTTTCAGACTTTGACCCAACTGTGAAACCGTAAGATCATCCTCGAACCCAAGGGGGCACCAAACTCAAACTTAATCCCTGAATGCACTATGAATGCATGTTTTTACAAAGTCTTATGAGCACTTTAATTACATGAAAGCCTCACAAGAAGATGCATAATGCTTGTAAATCGCAATCCTCAGATTTAATCGACTGGTCACTAATGCAAACTGATGACTGAAGAGATGTACCTATTTGATAGGGAAGAGTGCTGTCTATAATCAAGTCGTGGCAGATTTTGACAGAATAACAGGCAAGCATAGGTAACAGAACAAATCCAGTAGCAGAAAAAACAAATAACAGCAATCAAAATGGCTAGAGATCTAATATCACGGTGACCTTGTGTGTTCCTGATTTGCCGTAGTCCTAACTTCCTGCTGATTCCACTTAAAGCCCCTGAACGATGCAAACTGACTGCTGGAAAAAGTGGATTAAAAACGTCTGTTTAGCCGGGTTTGTGTTTAGAAGCCTTTTTTTGAGATAACCTCAGGAGACCTTCCGAAATGCCCAAGAGCACTGAAAAACAGTAAAAAATTAACTATTTCAGACATTTTGAGAGAAATAGAGAGAGCAGAAGCAGAGAGAGCAGTATTTGTTGAGATTGAGATTCTTTTTTTTTATTGTGGTGTTTGGATGTGTTCCAGCTCAATTCTGTGCAGAAATTATTGCAGCAGTGTCTAACATTTTTTTTCATGCAGAACCTCAAAGTATGGTGTGCCAGGTTCATTTGAGTACCGGGAAAACACCCTGTATGCATTTTTCATGATGAAAAAAGGCTCTGGACAGCATCTGGAAATGGAAGAGTTAAAAAAAAATTTCAACCGCAAACGCCTCTAAACACATTTAGCTGTGTTTACAAGCATTTTGCGTTTGAAACACTGATAAAATCTACTGCTGAGCGCAAGTTTTCTGCGTTCAAAAAAATGACTGTAAACTCAACTGCCTGTAAACGACTGTAAACGATGACACATAGGAAAACATTAGGGTGAGTTCAGGGGCTGCTGAAAAAAACGCTGAATAGCTCCTAAACATGAGTTTATCCGCTGCAGTGTACATGAGCCCTAAGAAAGGAACATTATCAGAAGAGACAGCCCTCAGGTAACAAAGATAGGCAATGTGTGAAAAACTTTGTGACATTAAAGAAGCTGTTACCAATATACTTATAGGGAGAGGAGAAATAGCGGCACCACTCTAAGTGTAGACTGTTAAAAAGCACGCTGATTTAATGTTAAAAACACACTCACAAGAGTAGATAAAAAACAGGCATATGTGTGAGAGGTCCGGTGATGATTGTGGTCCTATGTGGTGCTCCTGTGTTTCCCCACAACTCCGGTGGTTTCCAGGGCTCAGGGGGTAGCAGAGAGGTGCAGGGAGGCTCTGTACCATGGCATCACTCGGGACCGGATCTCCAAATATGGCGCACGTTCAGAACATGCATGCTCCTTCCTCAGACCGAGCCTGCAGCCATCTTAGTTGAGGCTTATATGGGCAGTGACGGTGTGTGGAGCATGGGATTGCAAGCCCGCCTACACTGCTGTTATCAGATGGAATAGACTATATGCACTATGGTGACTAGGTAGTTTAAATGTATAGTTCTGGACATGCAGCAACAGGGTACTTAGGATATGTATGATACTTACAATCGCAGTTTTCTAAACTGAGGGCTTTCATAAAGAGATGGTATCACTAACATAACAGACCATAAGGGTCCTGCAGAGATGAAAATTAAAAATAAAAAGCATGAGATCATACAAATAAAAATAAAAAAATCAATAGCATGATGAAAAATGGGAAAAATAAAAAAGAGTATTTGATAAGGTCTAAGGGAATATGAATGAGAGTATATAAATTAAACTGTAAGTTATAATATCTGAAAGGACATACGCTTACTGGGATGTTATGTACTGGGTGGAATGTATGATTTTTATGGAAATAAATAATGCGGTTATATGGCAATGAAATTATGAATGGGAATATGTCAAGGAGGAGGAAGGACATGATGGACTAATGGAAAAAAGGGGCAGAAAGAGTAGTGTGGTGACCAATATTATAATACTGTGAACAATTCTAGTTCTTCGTTCAGGCCTCCAGGTGCCAAAGTATCTAGGGTGTAGTTCCAAAATGTATCTCTTTGGAAAAGACACTTAAAATCCTCTTCTTGGGGGAGCCCTTAGGAATGGTTTCAATGACCCACACTCTCAGGCTAGCAGAAGACTGGGAATGGAATTCATAGAAGTGTTTGGGGATACTCAATGGTTTTTCCCTTCTTCCACTGAGTGCCTGTGTTCTCCAAATTTCTGGTGCAATGTTCTAGTAGTGCGACCGACATAAAGAAGACCACAAGGACAGGATAGGCAGTAAATCAGAAACTCTGAGGAGCAGTTGTAAAACTCTAATAAATTATAGGTTTTACCTTTGGTGGAAAATTGTTTTTGTCCATGTTGGACATGTTTGCATGTTAGGCATTTGGGTTTAATGCACTGATACATGCCTATGATGGACAAGAAGGTTATCATGGTGTTAGTGGGTGTTTTGGAGGTTTTTCGCTACTTCTAGATGCCTTTTCTTCTACTTAACCTAAATCTACTGACATGCCCATCCAGGGGCGGACTGACCATTTGGAAACTCGGGCACTGCCCGAAGGCCCGGGGCCAGTAGGGGGCCCCATGAGATGCCCCTGGTACCTTTTTCATAGGCTTTTTTGAGTTTGGGCAAGGACACAGGGCCCCATGATCCCCGATTGCCCGGGGGCCCCATGAGTTGTCAGTCCACCCCTGTGCCCATCAATACCAACCAGCCCAGCTCCCAACCATTACAATTTACGATACAATTCCACACCCACCACCGCAAAATGGAACAGATTTGAGGTAAACACTGGGGAATCCTAATGGAGAACCCCCACCTGAAGTCATCTATCCCCAACATACCCAAGAGCCCGACACATGAAAAGCAATATAACCCACAGCAAACTAAAAACCTCCAAAACATCTACTAACCCCGTACAACAGCAGTGTAGGCAGGCTTGCAATCTCATGCTCCTCCCACCATCACTGCCCATATAAGCCTCAACTAAGAGCGGCCTGAGGAAGGAGCGCACATGCTCCAAATGCGTGCCATATTTGGAGATCTGGTTCCAAGTGATGCCATTGTACAGAGCCCCCCTGCATCTGTCTGCTACCCCCGAGCCCTGGAAACCGCCGGAGCATCGGCGAAACACAGAAGCACAGCATAGGAGCACAAGTATCACCGGACCTTTCACACTTCGATATGTTTGTTTTTTATCTACTCTTGTGAGTGTGTTTTTTATCATTAAATCAGCCTGATTTTTAAATGTCTACCCTTAGAATGGCACCACTGTTTCTCCTCTCTCCTATCTGTGTACCACAGTATCCTCAAGCTCTGACAGCTGGCTGCCTCCGTCTTCAAGACATACTGTACATTTCCACAGACTTATCCATCTTCAAGCCCTCCACTTAAGACAGTGCTAGATTATATACCTACAAGACACTTTTTGCATATATGGACCTTTTACATATGTATCCACCTATGGGCCATCCCTAATCCCCATCCCTATTTGGGTTTATGTTCTAGCGCTCCCAATCTCCCTGTTACCAATATACTTGCCTGTGTTTCCAGCACCTAAATGTTTGGTCTTTTATGAACTTGGTATTACTCCAGTTTATAATGGTGACACCCAAACTTCTCCAAAGATTACATACATAAGAAATAAAATATATGTTGCTTTTAATGAGATGGAATTAAAAAAGGTTAATAGGTACAACAATATCCTTGTTTTTTAATAATTAAGTACCATTATACATCATGACATGAGAATAATCACAATAATGTTAACATAGATACATGATGATGCACTATTTAAATTGGAGTAATTGCAATTAGGCTGATAAAGTAGCACCTAGCTGTTTTGGCTTGCAGCATGTCTCTGCTATATAATGGATTTGTTAGCTCCTGTCAGGGAACCTGTTGCCGCGCAGCTGATTCCCTCGGACCGCAGCGTTGTGAGTGCACATGCGCGGGAGCGTGCATGCACAGGAGCGTGCAAGTGCGCGCATGTGCTGTAGGGTACACGTCACTGCAAGGCGGGCTATTTAAACCTGCAATACAGTGTAATCAATGCCTTCTGGTCTATAACGTTCTGCACCCCATAACCTGATTCTGTTGCCTGTATCCTGATCTGACCTGACTAAGAAAGAACTCCGCCTGCACCAACCTTGGCTATCCCTGACTATCTGCTTGCCTGCTTGCTTGTACTTGATTTGCTCGTTTGATCCTGACCCAGCTTGTCAGACTCTGCTGCACCTACTTACCTGTATCTGCACCTGGCTTGTATCCTGATTGCCGCCATACTTACCTGCTGCTGCACCCATGATCCTGCACCTGACCTGCATCCTGGTCACCGCCATACTTACCTGCTGCTGCACCCACGGTCCTGCACCCGGCCTGCATCCGGGACTCCTGGGTCTTCACCTACCTGCGCCAGCTCCAGACCTACCCGGTACTCATGCCACTCCTGGCTCTGCGCCCTCTGTTCCCACTATCAGGGGCTCTGATCGGGAGACGTAATAGGGCACCTCCTCTCCACGTCAGGCTCCCCAACCAGGTACGTGACAGCTCCCCTCCCTATTGCAAGCTATAGATTAACATGCATTGAGGGTATGTTTATATTTTTCTTCCCTTTAATTGCTAATAGCCAACACTGTGGGTGGCTGACAGCTGTGGCATACACAAATGATCACAAACAGCCTAGAGGGTTCGCTCACAAAATAAGCCTTCGGCCTGAAAATGTCTCTGCAATCTGAATGTGTGTCCCTATTTAATACTGTAATTGTCAGATACAATTAAATTAATATAAAAAAATTAAAACTTATTTATCAAATAAAAACATTTACAGTAGTTTAACTTTTTTGTAATTGGTAGGCTATAATAAAGAGCCATGGTACCATATAAAACCCTTATATGAAAAAAT
Source organism: Staurois parvus (assembly GCF_062004578.1). NCBI lineage: Eukaryota > Metazoa > Chordata > Amphibia > Anura > Ranidae > Staurois > Staurois parvus. The sequence continues at coordinate 309,557 of NW_028318013.1, forward strand.
GGGTATGCAAATTAGCCATATAGTTAAACCTTGTACACACGGGCGGAATATAAGTAGATGCTGGCCAACATTCGGCATTGTGTGTACAGGTCCTTGTTTGAAAGAAGTCAATTTTTCGGTCGACTTCTGTTGAATGAATTTGCTGAAAGACCAGCTATATCCAATCTTCACTCTCAGCCAATGGCTACGAGCGCTTACCGGTGTGTTCTTGTGGGTGGTTAGGCGGTCCCCATGTAAGAACACAATAGCTCAATGGGGAGATCACTATACTAAAAGCACATTTTTAGTACAGCAGTCTTCTCCTGAACTCTTCAATTTTTTTTCGTTCATCCCAAAAACTTGATGTGTGTACCAGGCCTTATAGTCAAGTTAACCGACACATGCTGATTCTGCTAGGCATCAAACACCTCTGGTCACGGAAGGATTAGTCCCAGTTTTGTTATTGGACTGGATCTGTCATCTTTTTTTAAATAACTTCTGGTTCTCATTTTTCAGAATGTCTTATAGCTCTCGGGGGATCAGGAAGGAATTTTTTCCTCTGCAGGAGCAAATTAGATCATGCTTTGCTGGGTTTTTTGTCTTCCTCTGGATCAACTGTGGGTATAGGATTATAACTTTTTTTTTATGGTTCAACTGGATGGACGTTTGCCATTTTTTCAGCCAGACTAACTATGTAACTGTTTAATTTAAATGTGTGTACACCCTATCCAACTTTATCATCAGTCTAATAAAGGCTACATAAGGAAACCTGTACTGAGAAAAATATGCAGATTGTCATTACTGACCTGCTTCTGAAAATGTAAATTGCCTGGTTTCAATTCTTTGAAATCACTGAACTGGAAAAAAAACATGGTATGTTAATGTGCGTATGTTAATATTTTATTTTCATTCACTGGACTTTACACTTTTATTTTTTTTCTACCTTCCTACTTTTTTCTGATCTATTTTGCCTTAAGATTTTATTTTCATTATGTTTTATTTCTTGATCTTTATCTTAAAACCATAGAGAAGCATGTATACCCAATAAGCATTATCATAACAATCATAACATCTGTATACATGTAACATCTGAGGTAAGATGTAAAATAATGACTTTGCATAGCATAACTTACTGGGTGTCTGAGTAATGGCACATTGATACTCATACTGGGAAGAATAACATGAGTTGAGGATATACTGTAAGAGGGGTAAGTGAAATTCAAATTTTGTTGAGTCAGTTGTTTATAATATGCTGAAGACTATGACATATGGATGTAAAGAACTTTCTACCTTTCATGGCGAAGATACTGGCAAGAATTTCTACTACTGTTTTGTCAGGACAAATGATCTGATAAACATTAATGCAAAGCTGATACTATCTAAACTATCGTGTGGTTCTCTTCAGTGGAATTATGTACTGTATGATCAGAGTAACTGATCTATTGAAGGCAATGTGGGGTCGACTTATAGCAGATTATGAAAGCAAATTGTTGCTGGTAGAAGTCTCATTTTTGACTTGTGAGAAAGATTGCTAAAACTGAACAATTCATCTTAAAATTGAACCCCTGAGCTTGGAGATGGAGAAAAATCCTTGATTTATGCGGATTGGAGCTTCTAGAGCATTAACACCAAGAATTACTTTCTGTGAGATGGTGAGAGGTGACTTATATAACAAAGTCAATCCCAGGACTGGACTATGATATCAGCTTGTCTTTATGAAATACACAATAAACGTGTGTCCACTTGGGGAAAACTTTGAGCTATGATAAGGCCTAAAAACTATTTGGGATACTGAAATTCACCAAATCCTTTGCTAGTCATAGTCTAAAGTTATATTATATAATTTTTTTCATGGGGGTGTTTTAGAGGCTGGTGAAGAGAGATGTAACCAGTTTCAAATTCATGCTTTATATGAGCCATTGTGAAGCATCCATTATCTGTTTTGTGAATCAGTTCTGGTTAGAGCAGATCCAAGTGGGGGATGTATTATATTGTAAGTGTAATTTTCCTACATAAAAATGTAAATATTCCTGATATTTAAGACATGCAGAGACAAGGTCCATTTACACATTAAAAGGGAGGTAATCAAGATTGACAGAAATGGCAGGCTAGTTCTGTGTTATTTCTAAAATGTAAATTGACAAAATGGACGTGTTTATTGTTCTGGGTAATAAGGGTTGTAAACACTAGAGCTGGCCTTAAGTGTTCCTTAAGTCGTGATTAACAACCAGATCAAAAGTGTTTGGTCAGCCAATCAGAAACTGCTCCAGGGTAAATAACTGGTTTTACGGGTGGGGAGTTTTAGAAAGTTCATGATCTAGAGAGGATCATGATTATGTAAGCACAGGTCTAGATTATAACATACATTTTGGCATGTGTGGCAGCTACCTAAGTGCATAGCATAGATTGGACATATACAGTGCATCCAGAAAGTATTTACATTAACTTTGGCCACATTTTGTTATGTTACAGCTTTATTCCAAAATGGATTAAATTCATTTTTTTCCTCAACATTCTACAAATAATACCCCATAATGACAAAATGAAAGAAGTTTGTTTGAAATTTTTGCAATTTATTAAATATAAAAAAAAAAAAACACATGTACATAAGTATTCACAGCCTTTTCCATGACACTCAAAATTGAGCTCAAGTGCATCCTGTTCCCACTGATCATCCTTGAGATTTTCCACAACTCGAATGGAGTCAACCTGTGGGAAATTCAGTTGATTGGACATGATTAGGAAAGGCATAAACCTGTCTATATAAGGTCTCACAGTTAACAGTGCATGTTAAAGCACAAACCAAGCCATGAAGTCCAAAGAATTAACCCTAGACCTCCGAGACAGGATTGTATCAAGGCACAGATCTGGGGAAGAGTACAGAAAAATTTCTGCAGCATTGAAGGTTCCAATAAGAACAGTGGCCTCCATCATCCGTAAATGGAAGAAGTTTGGAACCGCCAGGAATCTTCCTAGAGTGGGTCGCCCGGCCTAAATGAGCAATCGAGGGAGAAGGGCTTTAGCCAGGGAGATAACCAAGCACCTGATGGTCACTCTGAAAGAGCTCCAGTGTTTCTCTGTGGAGAGAGGAGAATCTTCCAGAAGAACAACCCTCTCTGTAGAACTCCACCAATCAGGCCTGTATGGTAGAGTAGCCAGATGGAAGCCACTCCTTAGTAAAAGGCAAATCGCAGCCCACCTGGAGTTTGCCAAAAGGCACCTGAGGGACTCACAGACCACGAGAAACAGAACTCTCTGGTCTGATGAAACAAAGATCGAACTCTTTGGCCTGAATGCCAAGCATCATGTCTGGAGGAAACCAGGCACCGTTTACCATCTGGCTATCATCCCTACAGTGACGCATGATAGTGGCAGCATCATGCTGTGGGGATGTTCTTTAGCGGCAGGAACTGGGAGACTAGTCAGGATAGAAGAAAAAATGAATGCAGCAATGTAGAGAGACATCCTTGATGAAAACCTGTTCCAGAGCGCTATGAACCTTTGACTGGGGCAACGGTTCATCTTTCAACAGGACAACGACCTTAAGCATACAGCCCACATAACAAAGGACTGGCTATGGGCCAACTTTGTCAATGTCCTGGAGTGGCCCAGCCAGTGCCCAGACTTGAACCCGATTGAACATCTCTGGAGAGATCTGAAAATGGCTGTACATCAAAACTCCCCATCCAACCTGATGGAGCTTGAGAGGTATTGCAAAGAAGAATGGGAGAAATTGCCCAAAAATACACGTGTCAAGCTTGTAGCATCATACTCAAAAGACTTGAGGCTGTAATCGGTGCTAAAGGTGCATCAACAAAGTATTCAGCAAAGACTGTGAATGCTTATGTACATGTGTTTTTGTTTTTCATTTTTTATATTTAATAAATTGCAAAGATTTCAAAACAAACTTCTTTCATGTTGTCATTATTGTTTGTAGAATGTTGAGGAAAAAAATGAATTTAATCCATTTTGAAATAAGGCTGTAACATAACAAAATGTGGCCAAAGTTAAGTGCTGTGAATACTTTCTGGATGCACTGTATGCTGGATGGTGTGGTGTCTCTATGCTTCCTTTCACAGAAAAAGACTAAGCATTTTGAATGTGGCTCTGAATGCTGCTGTTCACTATATTATTTGCCAATACTTTGTGGACTCTGTTCTGTGCTGGGATCCAATAAATGCAAACCTCTCTGGAGAATGAAGATGCTGTGGGAAAATTCATTTTGGATTAGAGGAGTTTGCATTCCATATCGACTAGGGCACACTTGCCTCAACCACAATAATTATAACAATAATTATCACTCATCATCCTTCATCTATGACAACAGCATGCAGTAGTTGATTGTTAAAAAGATAACACACCCTTATCTCAATTCTTATTTCAGGTGAGAGATTAAGAAAGTATTGAAGCTAAAGCACTGACATGAGAATCAATCAAATGGCAATAAATTTAGCAAAAGGAAAAGTCAGTATTGTCAGCCTCTGTGGTTATCTCATGACAAGTTTCCTTTAAGTATAATAACACAGCCATTTGAGACACAGAGAAACAATTACATTTATATAGCATGTACATAGTTTTATAGTTAGTCAGGTTGGACACAGGTCCACTCAATAGAAAAATAGTAAATAAATAAAAAACCTCCATATACACAATCCTATACCCACCTTGATCCAGAGGAAGGCATAAAACAGCAATAAAGCATAATCTATTTTGCTCCAGTGGGGAAGAAAATAATCCTTCCTGATTCCCCAGAAGGCAATTGGATATTCCCTGGATCAACTACCCCTGGTGTTATTACCTATAAACAGGGGCAGACTGACAACACATGGGGCCCCCGGGCAATAGGGGATCATGGGGCCCCTGTGTCCTTGCCCAAACTCAAAAAAGCCTATGAAAAAGGTACCAGGGACATCTCATGGGGCCCCCTACTGACCCCGGGCCCTTGGGCAGTGCCCGAGTTTCCAAATGGTCAGTCCGCCCCTGCCTATAAATGTTAATATCCAGTGCATTTAGGAATGCATCAAGGTCTTTTGTAAAACAGTATTTTAAGCTGACTACATATATTATCAATAATTTCTAACAATGACAGGATGAAACCTCTAAATCTAGGATTCTTTGAAAGAAATGAAGGACCCTGTTTGCCTTCCTGTTCCATTTGTACACCTTTAAACTAGGGCATTGCTGAGAAAGAGGTGACACGTAGAGCACTGACTTTTCTGTAATTGGAGACAAGTAGAGATCCTTAACAAACTATGTAGGCTGTGTAGTTAAACAGCCTAATTAAAATTCTTATTGCCTATATTACTGGGACAGACCATGGGCCAATTTAGAGGGAATACTTTCTCTCTTGGGCTCTTAGCAGAGAATAACTACAGTTTAACAAACAAGCACTGGTGGTAGATATCTGGTGAAATACCAAATTGCATCTATGATAAAGATTAGTACAGTACGTTCGTAAATTGGATTCATCTGTGAGTCCGAAAAAGTGAGTCTTATACACCTTTGACACAAATATACAATGTAAAAAACAAACACACACAAAATACTGTAAATAAACTATTTTTACTTTTACAGTTTCCTTAAAATGGTGGTACAGTACAGAATAACTGTACATATACTATTTTTTACTTTAACAGTTACCTTAAATGTTGGTACAGTACAGTACAACTGTAAATAATTTTTTTTTTACTTTTACAGTTACTGTAGCTTAAAATGGTGGTACAGTACAACTGTAAATAAACTATATTTACTTTAACAGTTACCTTAAAATAGTGGTACAGTACCACAACTGGCATATAGTGGAAGAGAGTTACTGTTATGATCCGCCAGGTGGTGCCTCAGGCTGCCAACTGACAGACCTACCCAGAGCGTGGGGTCTAAGCCCGGGCTGTGCTTTCACCAGGGCCCCTGATGGTAGGGATGGACTTGAAACAGTCCCGGGCCAGGTCACGACCTCTGAGCAGGCCCACCAGTGGCTGAGGAGACCTCCGGGGATGTATGCAGGTACTGGGAGAGCCAGATGTGAAGAGGATGGCGGCCCCAGCAGGGTGGTAACGGATCGTGGTCCCGTGGGGGTAAGCGGGGTACAGAATCGGCAGGCAAAGAGTAGTCGGGTCACACGCAGGATCAGCAGGGTAAGTCAGTCCGTAGAATGGTCAGGGCAATCCGGGTCAATCACAGGAGCAGGCAGAGTAGTCAGGGCAATCCGGGTCAATCACAGGAGCAGGCAGCATAGTCAGGGCAATCCGGGTCAATCACAGGGGCAGGCAGCGTAGTCAGGGTCAATCAGGGTCACTAGACGGGTGCAGGAACTCAGAATCACAGATAGACCTTGCGGCAATCTGTGACAGTGCAGGGCATCTTTAAATAGTGCG